>NC_079449.1:1881112-1901112 GCF_903798145.1 Danio aesculapii | reverse complement strand
TAGTCTTTATTTGTGTTATTTTTCATGTTTTACTCATTAGATATTAATATATTTTATACACTTGCCGGCCACTTTATTAGGTACACCTTACTAAAACTGGGTTGGAGCCGATTTTGCCTTTGGAGCTACTTTACTCCTTCGTGACATAGATTCAACAAGCTACTGGAAAATTACTCAGAGATTTTGCTCCATATTGAAATGATAGCGTCACACAGTTGTTGGCTGCACACTCATGTGAATCTCTCATTCTACCACATCCCAAAGGTGCTCTATTGGATTGAGCTCTGGTGACTGTGGAGGCCATTTGAGTACAGCGAACTCATTGTCATGTTCAAGAAACCAGTCTAAGATGATTGGCGCTTAATGACATGCTGCGTTATCCTGCTGGAGGTAGCCATCAGGAGATTTTTACTGTTCTTAGCTGACAGGAGCGGCACCCGGTGTGGTCTTCTGCTGCTGTAGCCTATCCGCCTCAAAGTTGGACGTGTTGTGTGTTCAGAGATGCTCTTCTGCAGACCTCGGTTGTAACGAGTGCTTATTTGAGTTACTGTTGCCTTTCTATCAGCTGGAACCAGTCTGGACATTCTCCTCTGACCTCTGGCATCAACAAGGCATTTGAGCCCACAGAACTGCCGCTCACTGGATAATTCCTCTTTTCTGATCATTCTCTGTATACCCTAGAGATGGTTGTGCGTGAAAATCCCAGTAGATCAGCAGTTTCTGAAATACTCAGAGCAGCCCGTCTGGCACCAACAACCATGCCACGTTCAGCGTCACTTAAATCCCCAAAGTCGATTTCCTCCCCATTCTGATGCTCACTTTGAACTGCAGCAGGTCGTCTTGACCATGTCTACTTGTCTAAATGGATTGAGCTGCTGCCATGAGATTGGCTGATTAGAAATTTTCGTTAACGAACAGTTGGACAGGTGTACCTAATAAAGTGGCCAGTGAGTGTATAATTTTTGTTGTTCTTTATTGAAAATTAGTTTTCCTTCTAATTTTGACTTTCATTAAAAATAAATATATATATTTATTCCTATTTTCTTTTTCTTTTTGCATTATTGTTTACCAATTCATGATTTATTTTAGTTTTTGCTTCTGTTTATTAGAAATCAATCTAAGTTCTGTAATTTGATTAAGTTTTTACTGTATACTTGTTTCTGTTTCAGTTTTGATTTAATTTTAGTTAAATTAACTATGTGAAAGTAGTCAAATAGGGGCATTTATTTATTTATTTATTTACTTATTTTTATGTATTATATTTTTTGTGGTAGTAGTAGTATAACCTAATAAAGTAGAAATTGTTTTTTCACTTTAATTTTAGTGCAAGTTTCATTTTCAGTCGATTATTATTATAGTTCATTCATTCATTTTCTCTTCGGCTTAGTCCCTTAAATAATCAGAGTTCGCCACAGTGGAATGAACCGCTAACTTATCCAGCATATGTTTACACAGCGGATGCCCTTCCAGCTGCAACCCATAACTGGGAAACATCCATACACACTCAGTCACACACATACACTACGGACAATTTTAGCTTACCCAATTCCCCTGTAGCACGTGTGTTTGGACTGTGGGGGAAACCGGAGCACCCAGAGAGGAAACCAATGCCAACACGGGAAGAACATGCAGACTCCACACAGAAATGCCAACTAACTCAGCCAAGGCTCGAACCAGCGACCCTCTTGCTATGAAGCGATTGTGCTACCCACTGCGCTACCTTGCTGCCTGTAATAGTAATGTTTCTTTATATTTTTCTTTAAATTTACTTAATTAGTTTTAATTTCAGTTTTTTATTCATTCATTTATTCTGTATATGTATGTACTGTATGTAGGTATTTGTTTGTTTATTTATTTATTTATTTTTTCATTAAATTTTGTGCACATTTTAATTTATATCTAATCAGTCATTTTAGTGTTAATTTTTTAAATGTCATCTTCTTTCTAATAAAGGCCTGATGAACCTCAGACACCTGATATTAGGAAATAACCAGATCCACCACATTGAAGAGTCCTCCTTTGATGAGTTCGTCTCCACCATCGAGGATCTGGATTTATCCTACAACAACCTGCGGACTTTACCGTGGGAAGCCATCGCTCGAATGACCAACATAAACACGCTGACCTTGGACCACAACCTGATCGATCACATCGGTGTGGGCACATTCACGCTGCTCACCAAACTGGTGCGTTTGGACATGACCTCCAACCGACTGCAGACTCTCCCTCCGGACACGCTTTTCCAGCATGCGCAGGTTCTGTCCGAGCCCAAGACCTCCAGCT
Organism: Danio aesculapii; assembly: GCF_903798145.1. NCBI lineage: Eukaryota > Metazoa > Chordata > Actinopteri > Cypriniformes > Danionidae > Danio > Danio aesculapii. The sequence goes on along the minus strand of NC_079449.1, from coordinate 1,898,829 downwards.
CATCTAGACTGACGGTCAGCTTCGGGGGAAACCCTCTGCACTGTAACTGCGAGCTGCTGTGGCTGAGACGGCTGACCCGAGAGGATGATCTGGAGACATGTGCTTCTCCTGATCACCTGATGGACAAATACTTCTGGTCCATTCAGGAGGAGGAGTTCATCTGTGAGCCGCCGCTTATCACCAAACACCAGGTCAGAACACAGATGAGCTTCTCTTTAGAAGTGTTCTGGATTAGTAACCCGTTCTGAATAGCAGGATGGTAATGATTTACTCAACTCACGAATTGATGATGTTGTCATTAGAACCTGTTGTGAATCATAGGAATGCAACTATTCGACGTGTCCGATTTAATCAACCCACGATTCAATTACAATTCGATTGACTCAACTCTTAATTCGATTGTCAATCTTCAGAAGCATTCTAGATTATAACACATTCTGACTAGCAGGACTGAATTCAGTCGCAGGAATGTAACGATTCGGTTAACAATTAATGAATGATTAGAACCAGTTCTGAAGGAATGTAATGAGTCAATGTGTCCGATTCAGTCAACTCATGATTTGATTCACTCAACTCTCGATTCGATGATGTCGTCAATAGAACCTGTTGTAAATCATAGGAATGCAACTATTCACTGTGTCCGATTCAGTCTACTCATGATTCGATTACAATTCAATTGACTCAACTCTCAATTCGATGATGTCGTCTTCAGAAGCATTCTAGATTATAACCCATTCTGACTAGCAGGACTAAATTCAATCGGAGGAATGTAACGATTCGGTTAACAATTAACGAATGATTAGAACCAGTTCTGAAGTATGTAATGATTCAATGTGTCCAATTCAGTCAACTCACAATTTGATTCACTTAACTCTCGATTTGATGATGTCATCTTTAGAAGCAATCTAGATTAGAACTCGTTCGAAATAGCAGGACTGTAACAATTCTCTCAACTCACAATTTGATGATGTCATCAATAGAACCTTTTGTGAATCATAGGAACGCAACTATTCGCTGTGTCCGATTCAATCAACCCACAATTTGATAACAGTTCGATTGACTCAACTCTCAATTCGATGATGTCATCTTCAGAAGCATTCTAGATTATAACGCATTCTGACTAGCAGGATTAAATTCAATCGCAGGAATGCAACGATCGGGTAGCAATTAACAAATGATTACAACCAGTTCTGAAGGAATGTAATGATTCAATGTGTCCGATTCAGTCAACTCACAGTTCGATTCACTCAATTCTCGATTTGATGATGTCATCTTTAGAAGCATTCTCAATTAGAGCTCGTTCGAAATAGCAGGACTGTAACAATTCCCTCAACTCACAATTCAATGATGTTGTCATTAGAACCTGTTGTGAATCATAGGAATGCAACTATTCGCTGTGTCCGATTCGATCAACCCACGATTTGATTACAATTCGATTGACTCAACTCTCTCGTCTTCAGAAGCATTCTAGATTATAACCCATTCTGACTAGCAGGACTGAATACAATCGCAGGAATGCAACGATCGGGTAGCAATTAATGAATGATTAGAACCAGTTCTGAAGGAATGTAATGATTCAATGTGTCCGATTCAGACAACTCACAGTTCGATTCACTCAACTATCGATTTGATGATGTCATCTTTAGAAGTATTCTAGATTAGAACTCGTTCGAAATAGCAGGACTGTAACAACTCCCTCAACTCACAATTCAATGATGTTGTCAATAGAACCTGTTGTAAATCATAGGAATGCAACTATTCACTGTGTCCAATTCAGTCTACTCATGATTCGATTACAATTCGGCTGACTCAACTCTCAATTCGATGATGACATCTTCAGAAGCATTCTAGATTATAACCCATTCTGACTAACAGGACTAAATTCAATCGCAGGAATGTAACGATTCGGTTAGCAATTAACGAATGATTAGAACCAGTTCTGAAGGAATGTAAAGACTCAATGTGTCCGATTCAGTCAACTCACGATTCGATTTTCTCAACTCTCGATTTGATGATGTCATCTTTAGAAGCATTCTAGATTAGAACTCGTTTGAAATAGCAGGACTGTAACAATTCCCTCAACTCACAATTCGATGATGTTGTCAATAGAACCTTTTGTGAATCATAGGAACGCAACTATTCGCTGTGTCCGATTCAATCAACCCAAGATTCGATAACAGTTCGATTGACTCAACTCTCAATTCGATTGTCATCTTCAGAAGCATTCTAGATTATAACCCATTCTAACTAGCAGGATTAAATTCAATCGCAAGAATGTAACGATTCGGTTAGCAATTAACGAATGATTAGAACCAGTTCTAAAGGAATGTAATGATTCAATGTTTCCGATTCAGTCAACTCACGATTTGATTTACTCAACTCTCGAGTTGATGATGTCATCTTTAAAAGCATTCTAGATTAGAACTCGTTCGAAATAGCAGGACTGTAACAACTCCCTCAACTCACAATTCGATAATGTCGTCAATAGAACCTTTTGTGAATCATAGGAATGCAACTATTCACTGTGTCCGATTCGATCAACTCATGATTTGATTACAATTCGATTGACTCAACTCTCAATTCGATGACGTCGTCTTCAGAAGCATTCTAGATTATAACACATTCTGACTAGCAGGACTGAATACAATAGCAGGAATGCAACAATCGGGTAGCAATTAACAAATGATTACAACCAGTTCTGAAGGAATGTAATGATTCAATGTGTCCGATTCAGTCAACTCACAGTTCGACTCACTCAACTCTCGATTTGATGATGTCATCTTTAAAAGCATTCTAGATTAGAACTCGTTCGAAATAGCAGGACTGTAACAACTCCCTTAACTCACAATTTGATGATGTCGTCAATAGAACCTTTTGTGAATCATAGGAATGCAACTATTCGCTGTGTCCGATTCGATCAACTCATTATTCGATTACAATTCGATTTACTCAACTCTCAATTCGATGATGTCGTCTTCAGAAGCATTCTAGATTATAACCCATTCTGACTAGCAGGACTGAATACAATCGCAGGAATGCATTCTGAAGAAATGTAATGATTCAATGTGTCCGATTCAGTCAACTCACAGTTCGATTCACTCAACTCTCGATTTGATGATGTCATCTTTAGAAGAATTCTAGATTAGAGCTCGTTCAAAATAGCAGCACTGTAACAACTCCCTCAACAAATGATGTTGTCATTAGAACCTGTTGTGAATAAAAGGAATACAACTATTCGCTGTGTCCGATTCGATCAACTCACGATTACAATTCGATTGACTCAACTCTCTCGTCTTCAGAAGCCTTCTAGATTATAACCCATTCTGACTAGCAGGACTGTAATGATTCCTTGTGTCCGATCCGATCACAATTCGATTCACTCAACTCTTGATTTAATGATGTCATGTTTAGAAGCATTCTGGATTAGAACTTGTTCTGAATAGCAGGAATGTAACAATTCACTTAACACTCAATTCAATGATGTTATCTTTAGAATTATTCTATATAGATGAGTGATTAGGACCAGTTCTGAATAGCAATGATGTAAAAAATCAAGCAGGGGTCACACTGCACTTTTCGCCCCATAGGACTTCCATTCATATCCTTGCAATTGTGGCAGACCGGAAACACAGTCTCGTGTGACAAATTTCATGTATCGCTATGTTCGAAAGTTTAAGCATGGTGAACTCTGACCTGTGAAATTGCATCACATGATTTCATGCGATCCATAGAAAATCTAACCGTGACCTCTCTGTACAGAAGTTTTAAACATTGAGCAATCGCTCACTGTATTAATAGCTATGTTTTAATCCACTTATTTTATGCACATTTTGGAGATGTGCATAAAAAACTGTTGATGGAAATGGCAAGATGCACATCAATTCTTAAATTGTGCATAAAAAACATATGCGCAAAACTTAGTAGGATAAACTTTTTATTCAATAAGAAAAAACGCACGTAAACTACGATGGAAACACTTTTACCGCACAAATTCCAGTATGCAGATTAAAAAAGGTCATGTGATTTTGTTATAAGAGATCATGTGATGATGAAAATGTGTATGAATGGATAAACCAGCAGGCTGAGCACATTGAAAAACCCCTAAATGTTGTTATGATCATTCTAAAACACCTTAACCATTGCAATATTAGTGTTATTATATTATTAATGACCTCCAGAACTGTGCTGTGCTCCACATCTCAAGCCTTCAAACGCCAACACAATCTTTTGAGGCACAAGTAATTTATTAAAAAAGGAAAAGATTGACGCAGCTTCTCATAACCGCAGCGAATTCCATTTTGACTGTTGATATTTGGCGCCAGTGAATCAGGACGTGTTGATTTTGTTCTCTTTGACTTGTTGGATGGAAACGTTGCTTTATTCACATATTTTATGCCAAATTCCAGTTTTGCACTTAAATTTAATTCCCATCTGTAAGTGGAAAACATAGCTAATGTCTAATCATCTTGTTTTATCCCGCTTTTTGCAGCGCTGTACAATACTCAAACTAAAGTGTGTGTGTGTGTGTGTGTGGCTTTACTCACCTCTTGATTTGATGATGTCATTTTTAGAAGCATTCTGGATTAGAGCCTGTTCTAAATAGCAGGAATGTAACGATTTACTCAACTCTCAATTTGATGATGTCAATATTAGAAAGATTCTGGATTGCAACCAGTTTTGAATAGCAGCAATGTAGTGATTTAATCAACTCTCAGTTTGATTTCATCGTTGAAGCATTCTGGGTTAGAACCAGTTCTGAATAGCAGGATTTTTAACTATCTGCTGAGTTTTGAAATTCGAAGTCATGTACTACTTGAGTAGATACAAAATTTTCAATTTGAATTAACTATATGACAAAAAAGTTAACTTTATATAGTATGAATGTGATCAGGGATGGGAAGTATTTATGATACATGTGTTTCAAATCCGAATTTCGAATACAAAACAGTATTTTGTCATTTGTATTTGCTGATGAAATTGGCTTAATATTTTGTATCAAAATACTTTCGTGTCTTGTATTTTTGTATTTTTAAAATACTTTGCAAGAAGTCTACATGATAACATCTTAAAAACGCACCCTCAGATTGTTGCTTTCTCAGTTATTTGCCCAAGCTTGAGGTCAGAACAGAAAATGGATTATGAAGGTGGTCAATGCTTGTATAGAGCTACACGATTCTGGCTAAAATGAGAATCGCGATTTATTTTTTTACTTTTTTATTTTTTATTTATTTATTTATTTATTTATTTGCTTAAAATAAAGATCAAGATTTTCTCACGATTTTTTCTCAAACATATGGTAAAACAACAACAATAATAATATAATAATAATAATAATAATAATAATATTATGTGTAGGTCTTCTGGTTTCTATAAATAATTCTATTCGACTTATAATAATTCTGATGTTGAATTATTATGTTTGAGATATATGCTTGCAATCTGTCATTAACAACATTATTAGAAAATGAGACATTTGTCATTATCAGACTCCCTCTTTCATTATATTCAAGGCTAAAGGCTAGAGTAGTTATACTGACACTGTAAACATTTATTTTCATGCACAAATCTGTGTTTGCTATGAAAGAAAAACTGATCAAATGCTTGTGGTAATCATAACTCTAAACTGCGATATGATGATTTAAATGATGTACACATTTTTGGTTTCATTTTCACTGCTAAGTGCTGTTCATACTTCGTGTGCGGCTCTCAAACGATCACTCTGTGCCACAAACTGTATATTATTTACAACTTTATTACCTGTTACTATGCAGGTTCTGTTCACTAAAGTTGACGTAGGTTGCGCGCCCGCCCTCTCTGTGGTAACAGCTAACGGTCAGCAGCTCACGTCATGTGTGATTTCCCGGCCGTGAAAACATCATTATATGAAGACAAAAATGACATTATTAGGTGAATTATACTTTATAAATACAGTGTGTGACTCTTTCAACATCCTTTTGAGGTGTCCATGTCGCTGAGCAATGTGTGTGAAACGATGAAAAGACTCGTGCAGCCGCCTTTGCTTTTCTCCTGAACTTGAAAATATGATTGACAGAATCGTAGAAATGCTGATTTAAAATCGTCTAGGGGTCGAATCGAGATCGCAATCTTTTTTCGATAACTTGTGCAGCTCTAGCTTGTGGTATAGATGGAAGTTATGCATCTTTGCTTAATAAATGAGATGGAATCAAATATTAGTCCTTAAGAACAGGATTTGGAGCCTTCAGCTCAGGGGTCACCAATTTAGGTCCTGGAGGGCCGGTGTCCCTGCAGGGTTTAGCTCCAACTTGCCTCAACACACCTGCCTGGATGTTTCAAGTATACCTAGTAAGACCTTAAATAGCTTGTTCAGGTGTGTTTGATTAGGGTTGGAGCTAAAATCTGCAGGACACCGGCCCTCCAGGACACATAATCATTCTCAGTCTCAGTGCTGCAGGTGGAAATGCAGAGGAACTTTAGAAATGTACTGGTGTTCACTAAGAGGGTAAACTGAGACTCTTCCAGTTAAAGAAGAACTGAAAAACTCTTGGGAGAGTGAGTTAACGGCACAAATAATAGTAGGTTTGGATGAATTACGGATGTCAACGCCAAGACAACAAGACAAACAACATAAAAAGAAAATGGGATAGCATACCATCCATTGAATGCACACTACAGAATCTTGCTTGACGTAATAGGTCATCCAGGTGTACTTCTCTTATACTGGTAGCTCTTTTCCCCACACGCTGTAAAGGTTTCCAGTTCTTCAATTTGAGCATGCATTACAGCTGATGTTCTGACTGTCCCTGCAGGTCACCAAGCCGTATGTGATGGAGGGTCAGGGCGTCACGCTGAAGTGCAAAGCCATGGGTGACCCTGATCCCGCAATCCACTGGCGCTTCCCGGACGGCAAACTGGTGCACAACAACACCCGCACCATTTTATACGACAACGGCACGCTGGACATCCTGATCACCACACTGAAGGACAGTGGCGCTTTTAACTGCGTGGCGTCCAACGCTGCAGGAATCGCCACCGCCGCAGTACACGTACACATGATCCCGCTACCCCTGCTGGTCAATAACACAGGACACATGCGGGAGGCTGACCCGGGACTCTCCGACATCAGCACCTCCTCCAGATCCAGCAGCAACGACAGCAAAACACACAGCAAGAGGGTCCTGGTGGAGAATCTGACTGCTCACTCTGCCGTCATACACTGGCCCTCTGAGAGACACATCCCTGGCATCCGCATGTACCAGATCCAGTACAACAGCACTGTTGATGATACACTCGTCTACAGGTACACACACACACACACCAGGAGATTCACAGTCTGTTTTCTAAAATGAGACATATTCATATAATAATAATAATAATAATAATATTAACTAACATTGTATTATATTGAGGTTGTTGTTATTATAAAGCTCATGTTATTATTATTATTTTATTATTATTATTATTTTTTTTTTTTAATATTATTATTATTAATAATAATAATGCTAAGTTATTGTTTAAAGCTAAATTAATAATACAAATAATAAAAATAATAATAATAATAATGCTAAGTTGTTGTTTTAAAGCTAAATGAATAATGATACTACTACTACTACTACTACTAATAATAATAATAATAATGCTAAGTTGTTGTTTAAGGTAAATTAATAATAATAAACATGATGATAATAATAATAATAACAATAATAATAATAATAATAATAATAATAATAATAATAATAATACATTGTTGTTTTAAAGCTAAATTAATAATAATAGTAGTAGTAATAATAATAATAATAATAATAATAATAATAACAATAATAATAATAATAATAAGAAGAAGAAGAAGAAGAAGAAGAAGAAGAAGAAGAATGCTAAGTTGTTGTTTTAAAGGTAAACTAATAAAAAATATCATAGTGATAATAATAACAACATCAATAATAATAAATAATAAATTTTTAAATAATAATAAATAATTTTAATATAGAGCAATTTGAGCATTCTAATAACTAATAACAGACTGAAAACTTATATATAAATGTTATAGTATTTTATTTTAATAAAAAACTACACCACTGGTGCCGACTAATAAATCTTTTATCCAAAATGACTGAATTATGACACACAGATTCATTGTATAGGCTACTGTAAGTTGTATTCATTATACATACACACACACACACACATTTAACTCAATATTTTAATTCATTCAGTCTTATTAGTCTGACATTAGTTATCCGTGCTGTTGTCCTATTGGAATTTTCATTCCAAAATGCCGCTGTGTGACACTAGTGGCATCTAGTGGCTGTTTCCCAAACAGCAACAGAGTGTCGCCTCTTGGTGATTCTAAGCTCTTTGGCGTCACTAATAGTTTTAAAACAGAACATTACCTGTCTAATGCTGTGTTCAAAGCACGAGTGATATACATGGTTAGTCACTGCAAACGCGCGAATAGACATCCTGCGGGGCGATACGCGCGAATGACGTGAATGGTGCGGTGCGAATGGCGCGATTGAGCGTTTTGCATGTTTGATGCGCTTAAATCTGAACTTCAGCAGACATTCGCACTGCGTTAACCAATCAGGAGTTTGCTCTTGTCGGGGGTGATTGTGACGTAGCGCCTGTTATTGGTGTCCCGGGGGAAATCCTCCAGCCGACACCGACAACAGTTCATCAAACTGGGCTCCAGTCAGAAGCACAGCTGAAAGCCTCCATCATCCAGGTTAAGTTTCTGGAGGAGTTTATGAGCTCACAGAGCTGCTGCACCTCTGAAAGTATCAAGTGGACTCAGACACGGCCTAAAACGTATCGACACTGTTTTTCAGCCTACATAAAGCACATAAACACAGTTATTTTCTCAATAAAATCCATGTTAGCCATTTAGCAACGAAGCTACAGTCACCAGGCAGACAGAAGCCCTGCTCATCACGCAAATGAAGCAAGTAAACTCAAATGTTCTCGCGGCTATTTACATGAGGATAGCGTGATTTATCCTTGAGTTCTGCATCTGGTGTGAACACAGCATAACACAAATACTTCAGTCATGGTGTCATCCTTCCTATAGCATGCAAATCTAATTGCAATATTGTTTCAGGATTTTAAAGTTTTGATTCAGCATTTGTTTTTCCCGCATGTCATGTACACGTAAATGGCAGATCTGCATGAATGGGTGCACAGTTGTACAAATCTGAATTTGTTGACCGACAGTTTGGGCTACTTATCAGAATTAGGGGAATTATCAGCCCGACAATGTTTAATTGAACGAACATTTTTGAATCTTACGCCTTACTCAGAATATAAAAATACAAATAAACACATTTAGATCATTTACTTTAATCAGTACTATTGGAATGTGAAGAGAATTTTTACCAGCACAACAAGACACGTTTCTGAAGACAATCACCTACTGCAGCTTTAATATGCAATTGTGCATCGTCTCAGGTCTGCATTATTTTATAATAATTCAGCAGACTAGAGTTATGACTGTTGAAAGAACTGAAATAATTCAGCATTATAATATGAAACTGGTTGTATTTTCTATTAGTACTACTAAGTTAAAATGTGATTGTGCTCTGAGTCCAGTATCAGTGCACTGAATCAACCACAAAGGTCTTCGATAGACTGAACGATGACATGAGAGCGCTGCAGATTTACATAATAACAGGTTGTTTAAAGATCAGCTGAATTATTGATAACCCTGAAGACTCAAGAGTACAGAGTTAAAGGTCAGACGCAGAACAGGTTATAAAGGCAGATTATGGTGATAGTGAAGGATGGATTAATGTGTGTGAGATGTACAGTAGAGAAGTGTTCAGTGTCTCCGTGATGGAGTTTAAAGCCTGCGCCGGCGAACAGTAAAACACCGCTGACAGTTATTACCCTCACTGCAGGAACAAGTGCATTACTGCAGAAAGATCTGGAAGAATATGCATCTGCTGCGCTTTTTAACACAACACCTTAAAGGGACAGTAACCTTAAAATTGACTTAACATGTTTGCAAGTTGTTCTGAGTTTCTTTTCTCTGTTCAAATCCAAAGAAGGTATTATGAGAGCTGATATTGAACTGACTGTTATGAGGTAATCTACTCAACTCTGCCAAATTTGCTTGTTTGGTTTATTTTTAATAGTTATGGACATCCATAGTAGGAACAAACATGTAATGGAAGTCAGTGGCTGTTGTATTTTGTTCTCTGTGTTCAACAAAATAAAGAAAGTTGAGACTGTAATATGTGAAGGATGATTAAACAATGACAGTATTTCTATTTTTGGGGTGAACTGTCCCTTTAACACCGCAGAGTTGAGTAGATTACTTATAAATTGTGGTAAATTACTGATTACAAATTACATGATAACATTTGCAGCCAGTAATATAATCTCTTATAATAACTGAATATAAATAAATAAATAAATAAATAAATAAATAAATAAATAAATAAAACTAAACTTGCATCTAGTATTTTGTCCACCAAAAATAGATCAAATAAAATCAACAATTAAACAAGCAAACGTGGCAGCAGGGTTGAGTAGATTACCTTTGAATAGTAATCAGTAACTACAAATTACATGACAATTTAAGTCAGTTATTATAATAGTAGTTTACTCTAACTACAAATGCTTAATTTTTAGAATCTGATTACATGTAATCCATTCAACACAGGTTTATTGTGAAAATGTACCCCTGTATACATTTCTGGAGAGTGTGAGTTATGTAGCCAGGGGTATGTATGTCTGCATTTAATCTTTAAAATGAACACTACGGGGCGGTATGACGCTGATGATGGCTTTTGTTTCTTGTCATGCTATCAGCTGACCACTTACCTCAATGTGGGCGGCTTTTCCGCTGTTACCAGTTTGTCCAGTAGCTCGCTGCGTATGTCGGTGGACTTGAGATGCAGAGAGTTGACCGTGAAGATGGGGTTCGAGTGTAGTGAAGAACAGTTCCAGAAAGCAGGAAAAACAAAATCAAAGGGCAACAAATAAAATAAACAAGTAAATAACAGGGTGAGAATGTGGTAAAATGGTAAAAATCAGGCTGCCGCAAGAGCTTTTCTTTTTCTGGGTTGCTTTTTAAAACACTATTGGTTGGGTTTAGGGAAGGGGTGATTGGGTCAATCGGTGCTTTTTAAAACACTATTGGTTGGGTTTAGGTAAGGGGGTGATCAGGTCAATCCGTGCTGTTAAAAACACTCGGTTGGGTTTAGGGAAGGGGTGATCGGGTCAATCGGTGCTTTTGAAAACACTATCGGTTGGGTTTAGGGAAGGGGTGATTGGGTCAAACAGTGCTTTTGAAAACACTATCAGTTGGGTTTAGGGAAGGGGTGATCGGGTCAATCAGTGCTTTTGAAAACACTATCGGTTGGGTTTAGGTAAGGGGGTGATCGGGTCAGTCGTTGCTTTTGAAAACACTATCGGTTGGGTTTAGGGAAGGGGTGATTGGGTCAAACAGTGCTTTTGAAAACACTATCAGGTTTAAGGAAGGGATGATCGGGTCAATCGGTGCTTTTGAAAACACTGTCGGTCGGGTTTAGGGAAGGGGTGATTGGGTCAAACAGTGCTTTTGAAAACACTATCAGTTGGGTTTAGGGAAGGGGTGATCGGGTCAATCGGTGCTTTTGAAAACTATTGGTTGGGTTTAGGTAAGGGGGTGATCGGGTCAGTCGTTGCTTTTGAAAACTATTGGTTGGGTTTAGGGAAGGGAGTGATCGGGTCAATCTGTGCTTTTGAAAACACTATCAGTTGGGTTTAGGGAAGGTGGTGGGCTGGTCAATCAGTGGTTTTGAAACACTGCCATTGGGTTTAGGGAAGGGGTGATTGACTCAATTGGTGCTTTTGAAAACACTGTTGGTTGGTTTTGGGAAGGGGGTTATCGGATCAATCGGTGCTTTTAAAAGTCAGTCAGTGAGTCAATCAACTGGCCTCTGGTGAATTTACACAAGAACAACAGGCATGAGTGGCACTCGCTAGAAAGATTTGAGATCTAAAAAAGCATACACAGCGGCCTCTGGTGGATTTATGTGAGAACAGCAGGCGTGAATGGCACTCACTAGAGAAATTTGAGTTCTGAAAAAGCATACATAGTACCTCTGGAGGATTCACGAAAACAAAAACAGCAAAAAAACGTACTTCCTGGGATGTATTTCGCTCTTTCCAGAAATGTATACAGGGGCATGTTTTCAGAATGAGCCTGGGTTGAATCCACTAATACTCAGCAAGCAGCAGAACTACATTGCCCCAGCACTCAGAACTACATTGCTCCATCATTAGACACTGAAAACTCTTTCCCTAAAATAGCTTTCCCTTTCAGTAAAATATCCAAATAAAGCATAAACAGCCTTTAAAGCGCACACACTCATTTCCAGAGGAAGCTGTGAAATTGCCTCGGCTTTTATTGAGACAGTTTTACCGTTAAACAGCTTTTGTACTGGCAAGTGCAGCTTGTAGTGGGAGATTTGTCCAGAAATACAAAGACTGAATGAAATCTCCGAGATCTCCAATGGACTGAAGACACTTGTGTGCATTTGCATCATAACAGAGGCTTTAGAGATCAGCTGAATTATTGACAGCCCTGAAGACTTGCAGTATAGAGGCGGATTTTAACCCAACAATGAGGAGGAAATCTGACTGTGAGGTTTAAAGGTCAGACGCCGCTCATGATAAATGTGCTGATAATACTGATATTGAACAGCTCAGGTGCATTTGTGCTGGAAGAAAAGCCTCACAGACAAATGTCACTCAGATTTAATATAGCAATACAAAGTTCTGTCCATGCGCATGTAGTCTGATAGGTCATCTATACTGCTCCAATGTCATTGATTACATGTTGCCTCAGCAGCCAATGAGCTTTCTCCTTAACAGTATTTTATTTTATTTTGGTCTCCTCAGCATTTTAAATGCTCATTGTTCTACTTTTTAACATTTTTCTGGAGACCCTCCTTCACCCCAGCACCACCTCTGTTTAGATCTGCTATGAGGGTTACATATACAGCTGATGTCTATATGTTTTTTTTCCAACACATTTCTAAACATAATAGTTTCATTCATTTATTAAATTTCCTCCAGCTTTGACATGCAAACTCCACACAGGACCTTCTTCCTGTGAGGTGACAATGCTAACCACTGAGCCACCCCATAATAGAAACTCATTTCTAATAACTGATTTCTTTTATCTTTGCCATGATGACAGCACATAATATTTGACTAGATATTTGTCAAGATACTAGCGTTCAGCTTAAAATGACATTTAAAGGCTTAACTAGGTTCATAAGGTTAACCCTCTACCACATGGTGTTGCCAACATGTTATTAATGTTAATTTCCCTGCCACTGTTTCTTTAAGACTATCATTCTAATTTTTTTTGTTGGAAAGAGAAAACCTTAGTTTAGCCAATGATGTGCTTTGGTTAAGTCTCATGACATTTGGTGTTTTTCTGTGGTGTGATTTCTGACAGACAGTTTATTGTGAGTAGTTGCTGAATGCAAATGTAATTGTTAAAGAGCCCATATTATACATGAAATAGGGTCATATTTAGGTTGTAAGGGTCTCCAACAACAGTCTAATATGCATGCAAGGTCAAAAAACACTTTGATGGTCTTATAATCTGCATTTATTTTTACCTAATTATCCCAGCGACTCCCATATGAATCGTTCAGCGATTCATTTGTTCCCAAACCCCTCCTCAGCGCGAAGCTAATCTGCGCTGATTGGACCGATGACAGCCTGCTGCGATTGGTCGACAACACTGACAGGCTTCAGCGCGAGACAGAGTGAAATGCCCAGCAGCTAATCATCAATATAAAAGTAGTCACAGTGCACACACGCTTCATAGTGGATTTTGGCTGCCAGTGGGTGAATGTAAACACAGACGATGGACTAGAAAATACTGACGACTAACTATTTTATTGAGCAAAAAGTCCAAGAACTGGCGAGGAGATCTCCTAGCCTGTCACAGTCTACCTGCTCTTTTCACACACACACACACACACACACACACACACAGGGCATGCGCGTCCATAGAGGAGCGGCTGAATAGAGAGGGCGTGGCGCGGCGCTCAGTTATATCCGCGAATACCCGTGCGTTACACACACGAGGAGACACACACACACACACACACACATTACTCCTACCCGAGGACACGACACACACGCCTAGAGCGCCAGTTCAGCTTGCTGGGTGCAATTTAGACACCTCACCTCGAACCTGAGCTGAAATATTTTGAAACTTGACTGTTGCATGTGTGTAAACAGCTGACGATCCGTAATCAAAGCGGCACGTGTCGCGTTTTCAACGTGGCTTTACACGCGATATGAGAATATAAAGAGTTAACCTGATACAGTACACGCGGTTACAAGTAACAAAACACAACTAAATACATAATTTGCAAGCTAGAGTAAACGAGGCAATAATTTTAATCGCACGCACTTACACTGGTGAAATGGGGGAAGAAACTGATTCATGATGCACTGATCCATGTTCTGACAGTCTTTACTGATGCTTCCTTTAACAAACTGATGAAGTCTTCTTTGAAAGCATATAGTTTTCAGAAGCACTCAGAACTGCTCAAGGCTGGGCTATATTGCTGATGTTTCATCTTTGATTAGACTGTCAATAATATCCATCTGCACAGCGTGACTTCATTCGACTGGTGTCTGTCTGTGTGTGTGTGTGTGTGTGTTTGTGTGTGTGTGGCTCTTTTTCTGTTAGTGGGCGGGGCCGCAGGTTTCAAATCTCCCGGGTTTGCGTGTGCAACTACTTGTATTTCATAGCTGCGTCATCACGAAACACCTAATGACTCGTTATCAGGACGACTCGTTTTAAGCACTATGAGTCGACTCTTTTATAGATGAATCAATAGTTTTAAACACTGTACACTTACAGATTTAAGCCTTAGCTGGATATTTCACTTCACTTAGAGCTGTGTTACACACTACATGGAAGGGCATTTTCAAAAACCCATAATATGGGCTCTTTAATAAAAAGGTCAAATTATGTCAGATCTACAAACAAATCTGAAACATCACCTCCAGTAAGTTATGATGACATATTCACAACCCAAAAAATGTCTTTATTAAATTAGTTTTTTGTAAATCAATCAAATGTATGTGTTGCCAAATGGCAACACTGTGCAATAGTGGAATGTGCAATATTGCAATGGGTTTAGCTAATTAGCATGGTTAGCTGAGATCTTTTGAGTTGTGACAATAACAGCATGAATGCTAATAATATCATGTTGAGTAGTCATACGTTAAGGGCATTTCAATTATGGATAAAATCAAATTTTAATGGCAATACTACTTTTCATTAGATATAAATACAGGAAACAGTGCATTAGCGAGCACTATTGGTTGGGCTTAGGGAAGGCCATCGGCGGGGTCAATCTGTGCTTTTGAAAACACTGTCGGTTGGGTTCAGGGAAGGTGGTGGTCAGTTGGTTGGTCAGTTGGTCTGTCGACAGCGGGTGGATTTACATGAGAACAGCATGTATTTCGCACTCTCCAGAAATGTATACAGAGGTACATTTTCAGAATGAGCCTGGGTTGAATCCACTAATACTCAGCAAGCCGCAGAACTACATTGCCCCGTCATTAGACACTGAAAATCTTTGTTAAAATAGCTTTCCCTTTCAGTAAAATATCCAAATAAAGCAGAAACAGCCTTTTAAGCGCAGACACTCATTTTCAGAGGAAGCTGTGAAATTGCCTTGGCTTTTATTGAGACAGGTTTAGCGTTAAACAGCTTTTGTGCTGCCGAGTGCAGCTTGTAGTGGGAGATTTTGCAATGGGTTAGCTAACTAGCAAGGTTAGCTGAGATCTTTTGAGTTGTAACAATAACAGCATGAATGCTAGTAATATGATTTTGATTAGCCATATGTTAAGGGCATTTGAATTATGGATAAAATCTAATTTTAATGGTAATACTACTTTTGATTAGATATAATTACAGGGTAAAGTGTATTAGCGAGCACAACCATGTTCTCTGATAAGTGAAGCAAAGGACAGAACTGGCTCTTCCTGAGGTGAGGATGAGAGGTTTTACTGACCATGAGAATGATGCAGATTGGACATTTGATAAGAGCAGTGATGCAGACAGTTCAGGTAAGATAGCTCAAGACAGGCGTATTATAGTATAAAGTATAATAATATAAACATTGTTAGCTAGTAGCTACATTATTCTGATGCATCAGGATATATTAAACTTATTATTTATTTGTTATAATATTTACTGAAAGAAATATTTATATTTACTGTATGTTGTAAACATGATAGTACAATATTATGCTTGTTTTCAATAATGTTCAGCAAAAAAGAATGGAATAAATGAAGCTGTTGGAATATCAGATGATGGAAAGTGTGTATAAGGTAACATTTATAAGTTCTGTGTTAAAGCTTCTAATACTGCAACACCAATTAAATCATTTCAAACAACTCAATTATTAAATATAAGGAAAAGTCTCAATTAGAAATGTCTAAGTCAGATCCATTGTTGGATGTTGTTAACATATCATAAAGTACCTTAAAAAAATAAATAGTTTTACAGCACTTCAAGTTAAGTTATTCTAAGAAAAGAAAAACAGTCAAATATCTTTAATAGATTTATCATAATGCGTGCAGTAGAGGGTTAAAGTTAGGATAATTAGGTCATTAAATAATAAGTCATTGTATAACAGTGGTTTGTTCTGTAAACCAGTGGTCCTCAACCTTTTTATTACTGCGGACCAGGGTGGTAAGACGACCAACAAGTTTTATTTATGGAAAAAAATTGCAAAGCACTGCAGTGTTTGGGTGTTGTGAAATTGTCTGAGATGATTAGTCTTGCTGAAGTGTGTATATTCCACACAAGCTGATCGGTCAATTCTTGTCACAAGACTTGTGGTGCACTCGCAGGATTCATTCAACTTAGTGCGTCTGGTCTTGAAGGCGCGAGCTCATCACGTCGCTTGTGCAAACTTATGCGAACTTTAGAAAAGACGTCCTATAGACGTCCTAAAAGGCCGCCGTCATTTGTGATCTCCATCAGTTGATCTTCTTGCACAGACATGCTGGATTCACCTGATTTGTTCATAAATAGGTTATGGATCCATTCCTTGGCACTTTGCGGGTCTGTCACAGAGCTTTTTCCCTTTAGCAAAAAAAAACTTTCCAAATACGCCTGTTTCTTACTCATTTTGCTGCTTGTGGGTTTAATTTGGGCACTCAGGTGGTGAGATGTAACCGAGAAAATATGGTCATTTTTCAAAATAAAAGACTTTTCAAAATAAAAGGTCGTTCAGACTTAGATAATAAATAAAACGGAAATAATTAAAGATTTCTTCTGAGGCCCGGTACAAATTGATCAATTCTCTCTGCTATGATGACAGCACATAATATTTGACTAGATATTCTTTAAGATACTAGTATTGAGCTTAAAGTGACATTTAAAGGCTTAACTAGGTTAATTAGGGTAATTGGGCAAGTCATTGTATAACAGTGGTTTATTCTGTAGACAATCCAAAACAAATATTTAGTATGGGGGCTAATAATATTGACCTTAAAATGGGTTTAAAACAATTAAAACTGCTTTTATTCTAGCCGAAATAAAACAAATAAGACTTTCTCCAGAAGAAAAAATATAACAGGAAATACTGTGAAAATCTGTTAAACGTCATTTGGAAAATATTTGATAAAGAAATGAACAATTCACAGGAGGGCGAATAATTTTAACTTTAACTGTTTACGTAATATGGATCATATGTAATAGATTA
>NC_079449.1:1863612-1871112 GCF_903798145.1 Danio aesculapii | reverse complement strand
TTGTGTTTTTTTTCTCCAGGATGATTCCGTCAGCCAGTAAGACGTTCAGGATCAATGATCTGGCTGCGGGCCGTGAGTACGAGCTGTGTGTGTTAGCGGTGTACGACGACGGCATCACGTCCCTGACGGCGACGCGTGTGGTGGGCTGCGTTCACTTCCACACTCTGCCAGAGACTAACCAGTGCCGCTTCGTACCCAGCCAGTTTCTGGGAGGAACCATGATCATCATCATCGGTGGCATCATTGTGGCCTCCGTGCTGGTCTTCATCATCATCCTCATGATCCGCTATAAAGCCTACAGCGGCGGCGGAGGAGGAGGAGACACAGCTAAAGCTAAAGCTAAAGCTGGAGGAGATGCCAGTGTTCATGTGCACTCGCAGACAAACGGCAGCAGATCTACAGCTACCAAACAGAGCGAAGAGCCACCCGAGTCGCCCGCCGGGAAACACTGCAAGGCCCTGGTGCTCCTCAAGATGGTTCTGGCAATATTACACTTAATTTTATAGATGTTTAGTCATTTATAGAAAATAGTTAAGGAAATATGGACCTCCTTTTGTCAAAAATTTGATTGAGGACTTACGGTCTAAACCCTGCCTACAAAATTTCAACAAATTTTTTTTACATTTTTTTGTTTCTCTTGATTTTTCCTCTTTTTTTAAATGTGTATTTAATATTTTTCTAGAACATAAATTTGGGTGTACTGATTTTGGACCGTTATCGTAAATTATTTTGTTAGTTAAGCTCCAGATTCGGCTAATCTAACACTGTAAAGCCAAAAAAGTTAAGCTAACTCAAACCATTTGAGGAAACCGATTGCTACAAATCATTTAAGTTAAAAAATGAATCCTATTGAGTACTGTGAACTTAATCCATTTGAGAAATGGAGCAATTTGAGCACAGTAAAACCCAATATTAAGAAAGAGAACTCAAACCAATGAAGTACTGTAAAACCCAATAAGTTAAGGCAACTCAAACCGTTTGCGGAAACGGATTGCTACAAACCATTTGAGTTTAAAAACTAATCTGAGTACTGTGAACTTACTCCATTTAAGTTTAAGTAATAAGGTTTTTAATTAACTCATTACCTTCAACACTGAGTTCAAAACTCCTTTCAAAATGAGCACAGTGAACTTTCAGTAAATTGAGTTAACTACACTCATTTCGTTTGATAAAGTTGACTATTGCAGTCAATGTATATACACAAATATATTGTAGAGCTTCCTATTAGAAATATGAATTTAAAAGATAGATTTGTGAAGGGTGTACTTATATGCTGATCTATCTATCTATCTATCTATCTATCTATCTATCTATCTATCTATCTATCTATCTATCTATCTATCTATCTATCTATCTATCTATCTATCTATCTATCTATCTATCTATCTATCTATCTATCTATCTATCTATCTATCTATCTATCATTTCTGGTAATTAGATTCTTATCAATGTAAATAAATCCTATATATTTTAGAATTTCTTTACATTTAATTTCATTTATATTCCTTTACTGATTATTATATATAAAATATAAATATGATTTCACTAATTAGATTATATTCAAACTAATTTAATTATATATTTTAAATAAGTTTGTATAAAAATAGGTTAGGCTATGTAAAGTTGAAGTCAGAATTATTAGCCCGCCTTTGAATTTTTTTTCTTTGTTTAATATTTCCCAAATTGTGTTTAACAGAGCAAGGAAATTTTCACAGTATGTCTGATAATATTTTTTCTTCTGGAGAAAGTCTTATTTGTTTTATTTCGGCTAGAATAAAAGCAGTTTTTAATTTTTTAAATCCATTTTAAGGTCATTATTATTAGCCTCTTTAAGCTATATATTTTGATAGTCTACAGAACAAACCATCGTTATACAATAACTTGTGTGTATATTTGTATGTATGTTTGCAGTGGTCCCTCGTTAATCATAGGAGTTACGTTCTAAAAATAATAGATGAAATCCGCAGTCAGCTTTCATTTTTACAATTATTATAGATGTTTAAGGCTGTAAAACCCCTCCCTAAACACTTTATACACTTTTTTCAGACAGGCATTAACATTTTCACAATTTTCTCTTTCAAAACAACCATACACACTCATTCACACACAAACTCATACACTGCGGCCAAATTGGTTAATCAATTCCCCTATAGCGCATGTGTTTGGACTGTGGGGGAAACCGGAGCACCCGGAGGAAACCCACGCCAACACGGGGAGAACATGCAAACTCAGAAATGACAACTGGTCCTGCCGGGACTCAAACCAGCGACCTTCCTGCTGTGAGCCCACAGAACAAACCACTGAGCCAACGTGCTGCCAGATAAAAAAAACTAGAGCAATGTTTGTACTCTCGTAACTTCTACCTTCCTTTAGCATGTCTAGAAGTCCAACTTTTTGTGCGATGGTTAGCAGTGCTTGATTTGTGAATTGCGAGGTCCCGGAACAGATTGGGGTAACTGATACGGCTTGTTACCCGAGCATGTAAAGGTGTCACGGACGTAAGTGAAGAGCAGCGGGGGATCGGTTGGATGGCGGAGGGGTTTCGCGGACGAAAGTGACGAGGGTTAAGGAGTCGCGGAAGAAAGTGAAAGTGAACAGTGGACAGGGGGTTAAGGAGGGGAATCAGTAAAGTGAGGTGCCAGATCAGATTTCAGAGGTGCCGGATCTGGAGTGTTCCAGTACAAATTAAGCCCTGATGGTTAGCATCTTCCTCCTACCGTGGGTGCCTTTGACGGTGCAGAACGTTTCGTCAACATTATGGGGATTTGCTGGGAAGAAAACTTCAGAGTCACACTGCTGGCGATCAAAGATTTATGTCAATCTGGCAAGCTGCATGCATTCTGTACTGTACAGGAGACACGGCATGGAGAAGATTGATTGACAATGGTCTACAGCCAATCAGGATGCAGAACACAATGCGCTGTGAAAAAAAAAAGCATGTCAAATTGCACATAAAAATCCGCAAAACTGCGAGACCGCGTTATGGCGAGGGACCACTGTATATAAATACGTAATGTTTACTATACTACATAATAATTTACTATCAATTTTAAGTGTCTAGTTAGTTTTCATCCACCTTATACTATCATCATCAACCCAGGCTCATTCTGAAAACGTAGCCCCGAGGACGTTTCTGGAGACCACGAAATACGTCCCGGGAGGTATGTGTTTTGGCAGTTTTTGGTTTTCGCGAATCCGCGAGAGGCCGCTATGTGCGCCTTTTTGGCTTCTCGGAACGTCTCCCATGAGTGTCGTTCGCACCCGCGCTGTTCTCGCGTGAACCTACCAGAGGCCGCTGTCGAACGAATGTCTGTCTGTCCGACTGGCTGAATGATTGACTGGGCGACCAGCCAATCGGCCGGCCGACCCACCCTCCTCCTTCCCCGAACCCAACCAATTGTACCGATTGACCCGCCCGCCTTAAACCCAACCAACGATTTACAAAAGCCGTCCGGAAAAAGAAAGCCCTCGTCCGATTTTTATTTTTACCACGTTTTCGGATTTTAGCACATTCTCACCCTGTTATGAACCTCTTCGCTTTATTTCTTGGATTCTGTTTTAGTCTTACCTGATTTCTGGAACCGCTCTTTCCCAGACTCAAACCCGCTCGTTGTCGTCGTGTTCAGCTCTCTTGCGTCTCGAGTCCGCCGACGCACAGGACGAGCTAACCGGACAAACTGGTTACGGCGGGAAAGCCCTCCACACGAAGGTAAGCGGTCAGCCGGCAAGCACTAAAAGGAACGGCGTCATACCGCCCCGCAGCGTTTGCTTAAAAAACGAAATGCAGCCATACGTACCTCCGGCTACATAATTTGCGGTCTCCAAAAACGTCCTCGGGACTACATTTTCAGAATGAGCCTGAGTTGATCATCACTGTATGCTGAGTTTTAATGTTTGTGTGTGTGTGTGTGTGTTTCAGATGGAGGATCCGCAGGAGGAGCTGAAGGTGGAGCTGCCGGCGCTGTGCTCCGCTAAACCTCCGTCCTCCAGGAGAGCCAGTCTGGCTGGACCTCCATCCGACGACACGCAGACGGACAGCAGCCTGACCGGCTCCACCATGTCCCTGTGTCTGATCGGTTCTGTCCCGAACGAGGGCCCTCGGAAGGGTCCGCTTGCCAACATGTCACTTCTGCCCAGTGAGCTGGCACGGACTCGGCACCGCTTCTCCTTCGACGGAGACTATGCTTTATTCCAGAGCCACAGTTACCCACGGCGGGCTCGAACCCGCAGACACAAGTCCAGCTCCCAGATCAACACGGACACATCGCCGCCCTGCAGCCGCAGAGTGACCTTCAGCAGCACCGAGTGGATGCTGGAGAGCACAGTGTGATGTCTGAGCATGCGCAGATAGATACACACACACACACAGTCGGTGGACATGAAAACTCAGTGATGATGCTGTTGCAGTAAAGCACACACACACTTACAAACAATAATACTCTCGCTCTGATTCTAATACTAGTGAGTTGCCTACTGAAGGGGCAAAACAGTGATCATAAACGTTTATGATAATAATAATAATAATAATAATAATAATAATAAACATAATAATAATAATAATAATAATAATAATAATAATAATAATAATAATAAACATAATAATAATAATAATAATAATAATAATAAAAAACATAATAATAATAATAAAAATAATAATAATAATAATAATAAACATAATAATAATAATAATAATAATAATAATAATAATAATAATAAAAAACATAATAATAATAATAATAATAATAATAATAATAATAATAATAAACATAATAATAATAATAATAATAATAATAATAATAAAAAACATAATAATAATAATAAAAATAATAATAATAATAATAATAAACATAATAATAATAAAAAAACAAATAATAATAATAATAATAATAATAAACATAATAATAATAATAAAAACATAATAATAATAATAATAATAATAATAATAATAAACATAATAATAATAAAAACATAATAATAATAATAATAATAAACATAATAATAATAATGATAATAATAATAATAATAATGATAAATATAATAATAATAATAATAATAATAAACATACTAATAATAATAAACATAATAAACATAATAATAATAATAATAATAATAAACATAATAATAATAATAATAATAATAATAATAATAATAATAATAATAATAATAATAATAATAATAATGATAATATTAATAATAATAATAATAATAATAATAATTATATAAATGTTGATACCATCTTATTATGTTATTACTATTATTATTATTATTATTACTAATATTATTACTATTATTATTCATATTATTATTATTATTATTATTATTATTATTATTATTACTCATTATATCGAGTGGAAGCTGTAGAGCACAGTGTGATTTCTAAGAATACGCAGATACACACACACACAGTCACAATTTTTTAAGAAATGTTTATCTAATATCAATATTTTCAGCATATTTTTCATTGTGTTCATTGAATATTTTAAAATATTTTACTAATATCAATTGATCACTTCAAACTATTACAAATGTCAATAAACGTCACTTTTTCAAATCCAATTTCAATGCTTCAATAAATAAATAAAGTCGAAATCACCAAAAACAACGTTAATTTACAGAGATTCAAGTCTCTTTAAGTCAGAGCTCCCTATCTAGACGACTCACTAGAGTACGAATCAGAGCCGCCCCGTCCTGCTTCCTCCTGCGGTCCTAAAGAGTGTCGGTTTTGTGGCCGTCCTGTAATGCAGCGGTGCCTTAAATCCAGCAGATCACCCGCCAGAGGACACAAACACACACACTATGGAGCCAGATCAGTCTCAAAAATAATACATTTATCAAAACAAAATTCATACACAATTCACATTTACAAAATTTATAATAAACACACAAATCAATTTTGTAAATTAAAAACACAATTTGTGAATACACAAATCCATTTCGTACATTCAAAACCATTCATAAATACACAAAACACAATTCGTAAATTCAAAACAGAATTCATAAATATTCAAAACACCATTCATATTTACGCAAAGCACAATTTGTAATTTCAAAACAGGATTTATAAATACACAAATCCAATTTGTAAATTTAAAACACAATTCATAAATATGCAAAAACACAATTTGTAAATTCAACACAATTCATAAATACGCAAAAAACTATTTGTAAATACACAAATACAATTCGTAAAATCAAAACACAATTCGTAAATACACAAATCCAATTCGTAAATTTAGCACAATTCGTTAATACACAAAAACACAATTCATATATTGAACACAATTCATAAATACGCAAAAACACAATTCGTAACTTCAAAACACAATTCATAAATATGCAAAAACAAGTCGTAACTTCAAAACACAATTCATAAATACGCAAATCTATTTGGTAAATTCAAAACAATTCATAAATACACAAAACAAAATTCGTAACTTCAAAACACAACTCATAAATACGCAAATCCATTTAGTAAATTCAAAACAATTCATAAATACACAAAACACAATTCGTAAATTCAAGACCCAGTTTATAAATAACCAAAACACAACTCGTAAATTCAAAACACAATTTGTATATTTAAATTACAATTCATAAATACACAAAGCACAATTCGTAAATTCAAAACACAATTCATAAATACACAAAACACAATTCGTAAATTCAAAATACAATTTATAAATGCGCAAAACACAATTCATAAACAAACAAAATACAATTCGTAAATATGCAAAACACAAATTGTAAATTCAAAACACAATTCATAAATACATAAACACAATTCGTAAATTCAAAATACAATTCATAAATACACAAAACACAATTCATAAACAAACAAAACACAATTCGTAAATTCAAAATACAATTCGTAAATGCGCAAAACACAATTCATAAACAAACAAAATACAATTCGTAAATATGCAAAACACAAATTGTAAATTCAAAACACAATTCATAAATACAAAAATCCGATTAGCAAATTCAAAACAATTCTTGAAATTCAAAATACAATTCATAAGTGCCCACTTCCAATTCATTTGAGGAAATATTTATGATTTTTACTTGTTAATTCACAAATTGTGTTTTAAATTTACGAATTGGATGTTATAATTGTGAAATGTGCTATGCAAATTTAAAAAATTTTTTAAATGTATTATTTTTGCGACTCATCAAGCTCCATACACACATTCACACACACACACACACACATCATCTGTCCGTCATGTCTTTCTGTTTACTACCAGAAGCCAAGGGTGAAAAGCAGGACTGAGAGCTGTGTGTGAATGTGTTTGTCCAATCCCTTCAAAACTAAACAAAAAATAAAATAAAAAAATAAAAAAACAGACTTTTGCACAGAAGACACGAGACACAAACGGACACAACGTATCGCACCAGTCTATACAACAATAACTATACAAATAACCATTGATTTGGAGGAACGGATGGGATTTTCTACGGGACGATTCGCAGGATGGACGCTTTCTCGAATGTGACTGTATC
>NC_079449.1:1741112-1858612 GCF_903798145.1 Danio aesculapii | reverse complement strand
TTAATATTAATGTTATTTTTATTGTTGTTTTAATTATTATTAATGTTGTTGTTGTTTTTGTTATTATTAATGTTATTATTATTGTTTTTATTATTATTAATGTTATTGTTGTTGTTTTATTATTATTAATGTTATTGTTGTTTTTATTAATGTTATTATTGTTATTATTAATATTATTGTTATCATTATTATTATTATTATTGTTGTTAATATTATTATTATTATTATTATTATTATTATTATTATTATTGTTAATATTATTAATGTTATTATTATTGTTATTATTATTATTATTAATGTTATTATTATTGTTGTTTTCATTGGAAGTTCTATTTTTTTTTAATTTTTTTTATTGATTTATTTATTTTTCAGTTTAATTGAGTTTCTTTATTGTGATCAGTATTTAGGCCCTGGTTTTGTCCCTGGCTGTGTGTTGTTCTTGTTGAATCTTTCAGGAATCTGCTGAATGAAGGTTTGAATGTCTTTGCAGAGCATTTGTTTGTGAGTGTGTGTGTGTGTGTGTGTGTGTATGTGTCTGCCTGTGTGTGCGTATGCATGTGTACATACATGTGTATGTGTGTGCGTACTTGCATGTGCGCTTGTGAATCTTTGTGCGTGCATGATGTGCATGCAGTTGTGTGTGCTTTTGCGTACTTGTGTGAGTGTGAGTCTGTCTGCATGCATGACAGTGTGTATGTGTGCATGCATGTGTTTGTGTATGTGTGTGTGTGTGTGTGTGTGTGTGTGTGTAGATGTGTGTGCGTACTTGTATGTGCCTTTGTGAGTGTGTACATGCATGCTGTGTGTGTGTGTACGTAGACATGTTTTTTTTTGTGTGTGTGCATGTGCGCTTAGGTGTGCAGGTGTGTGTCTGTGTGTCAATGCTTGCATGTGTATGCATGTGTGTGCGCTTGTTTGTGTGTGCACGCATGATCGTGTGTGTGCATGCATGCTTGAGGCCTTGCATGTATGTGAGTCAGTGTGTGCATGCAATTGTGTGTGTGTGGTTAAATGCACGTCAGCGTGTGTAAATATGTATGAATGACGAGTGCGTGTGTGTTGAGTGAGTAGTGTTTGCTCAGTTTCAGTGAGTGATGTAGCCGAGCAGACTGAAGCGTGGTCAGACAGAGCTCATCATCTGTGTGTTCACAGAGTCATTAACATGTAACTGCTGCTTCTGACAGCCGCGTCTCTAATTAGCCTTTTACTGCAGTAAAAGAGGAGTTGAACTGAAAGCGTTTGTTTATTGAAGAGCTTGATTTGTCACGCTGAGACTCTCACATCTGCATCAGCTTCTAATAGTTCAGCAGGAGCACAATTCCATTAGCTTCCTTTTCCTTCAGTCTAGTATTAATACTTATGATCATTCATAAACGACGCATGATTGATTCTATTTCTAGCTGAAGAATGAAAAATATAGCAGGTGTCATTTTGATGTTAAGTGTAGTGACGATTTTATAAATGGCGAAAATAGATACAGAATCAGTGTTAATGACTGTAATGTGCAACCTAGGCTCATTCTGAAAACGTAGTCCCAAGGACGTTTCTGGAGACCGCGAAATACGTCCCGGGAGGTATGTATTATGGCAGTTTTTGGTTTTCGCGAATCCGCGAGAGGCCGCTGTGTGCGCCTTTTTGGCTTCTCGGACGTCTCCCGCTATGTGCCGTTAGTGCCCGCGCTGTTCTCGCTCGAACCCACCAGAGGCCGCTGTCAAACGAACGTCTGTCTGTCCGACTGGCTGAATGATTGACTAGGCAACAGGCCAAGCGGCCGGCCGACCCACCCTCCTCCTTCCCCGAACCCAACCGATTTTACCGATCGATCCACCCGCCCCAAACCCAACCAACGATTTGCAAAAGCTGTCTGGAAAAAGAAAAGCCCTCGTGCGATTTTTATTTTTTTTTTTTTATTTTTTTTTTTTACTACGTTTTCGGATTTTACCACATTCTCTCCCTGTTATGAACTTGTTCACTTTATTTCTTGGATTCTGTTTTAGTCTTACCTGATTTCTGGAACCGCTCTTCCCCGGACACGAACCCGGTCATCGTCGTCATGGTCAGCTCCTCTCTGCGTCTCGAGTCCGCCGACTCACAGGACGAGCTAACGGGACAAACCGGTCAGCCGACGAGCGCTAAAAGGAACGGCATCATACCGCCCCGCAGCGTTCGCTTAAAAAACGAAATGCAGCCATACATACCTCCGGCTACATAATTCGCGGTCTCCAGAAACGTCCTCGGGACTACGTTTTCAGTTATTATTATTATACCGTATTTCACTAATTAATAGATGTAATATGTCTTTACTTTGAATTAACAACATCTACACATCTTTTGTTACAGAGTTAGACACGTTAACACAGCCATATGCAGGAGGTGATGAGTAATGAACCAATGCTCATCACACACTACTTTTCCCACAAGTAGAGAAGTGTATCAGTGTATTGAAGCTGCTCAGTGTCATTCACACAGCTACTAAACAGCAGTATGGTGACACGCATAAAATTAAAGTCATGAAATAAACATTGTTTATCAACATTAGATGTAACATAAATCTCTAATGTACATCACTGATGGGGAAACAACTAAAAAGATCCATAGTAATGTCAACTAAAAGCATAAAAATTGATTACTCTTCCGTTGAAATCACCGCCATTTTTTACAGTGTAGTTCTGCCGAGTGACTAAAAAGTTATCAGCATGATGGTAAAAAACTGTACATTTCTAGTCAAACCATTCTTCTGCAATCTCATACCAAAAACAGAAAAAAAGGGCAATATTAATAGCTCTAAATGTGGGAGAGCGTTAATATTATGGGATTGTGATTTTATAACAATATGGAGCAATTAAGTGTTGATGTTAAATCAAAAGTAACTCACAAATACTTGAAAATGAAATGATTTAATGACAATAATTCTGTTGTTACAACTGAATTAAGTACAAATAACTGTATAAAATGATGAAATATGAAATGATAAAAACATATGATAATAATCATACCCAGCTTAAATGTAAAAATAAAGTTACCAGAGGTAGAAGGAGAGACACAGGGGGAGTGAGAGACAAAGAGAGTAAATATGCCTCAAAAAGCCTGAGAGCAGTAGTGCCAGAGAAGATAGCCCCTAGAGAAGTACAGGAGCAAAGCTCAGGAAAGCGCAGAGAAGAAAAAGAGACAGCAAAGTTTACCAGCTATTTTGTCTTTTTCTTGACCATGTGACCAAAGCCCAAATGCTGAGGCATTCAAACTGACCAGTCAACATGTGACCACATCGTAAAACCCCTTAAAGTCCACACACCAGGCCCTGATCTTATCAGTATCTGCCTTTGGAATTTCTGTGAGCCTTCTTTGGTGAAAAAAAGACATGCTTTGCCATATAAACAAATGCATATGATAATTTGGACTCTTACAATCCACACTTGATTCCACATTTAGGCATTTCTCTGACCCAGTTCTGGCCCACACAATCAGCTTTGACTTGGCCTGCATTCCGTAGTCACTTATGGTACATGATTGGACCAAGTCTGGCTTCCATGCGAAGGCCGAACATGGGCCAAGTCTCAGCCAAGTTATTAACCCATAACTGGGCCTGAACTGAGCCAGATATGTTGGTGTGTCACAGCTGCAATGAATTTGATGAACCTGTAGAAGTCCATCTATTAGCCCAATGATGAAACTAACAGCATGGTCGAAGGTTAAATGCATGTAAGCCTTTTCTAGTGCTTCTGAAAAGAATTGTGTTATTTATTTACATTAGTTTTTCAGCTCTGAATTTAATCTGACTCCAATTCTAAGTGATCATAAAATTTAGACTGTACTTCTAATTTTAAGAACGGATCACATTCATCATTTATGACTTAATTTAGAGTTTTGATCTATATCTGACTCCTTACTCTTCAGTTATACGTTCATTAGGGACCAAACGCCACTCAGAGTTTCACGCCCCGGGTTTGCGTGTCTTCTCACGGACAGTATGTCAACACTGAAGTTAGTGAGAGGATGTAGGGTTAGCTAATACTTAAATAGTCTGGTTGCCAACTGCTCACTCATTCGTAAAAAAGACTAGATTTAGCCATGCAACTTGCTAATTTCAGCAATTAGATGATTAAACATCTTCATGCAGTCGTGTCAAAACGACTCTGTACAGTCAAATGTTTCTTTCAAATCGAAAGTCTAATCCTGTCGAATCATAAAGGTAGCGCAGACTCCACTTAATATACTGGATATAAAGAATTTCAGGAGAATTTAGAGTGAATTTAACAGTTAATTTGTCAGGTAAAACTGTATTATGCCAATTACATAAACAACCAGAAAGCCAATTCAGAGATGATACTGTAAAAATACAACATCCATTACTCAAAGATAAATCAAATAGTTAGAGATGCATGCCTGACCAGAGATGTAGCTACGTTGCACCATAAAAGTCTCAGAGACTCACATGCTGCAACGGGGTGTCTTGGCTACAAGATTCCAATGATATTTGTCCACATTTCCTTTCAATACTCAACTCAGATCAAACAGCCATAAATTAAAGACAATAGAAGCGTCACCGAGACCTTTGCCTGATGAATTTGAGGAGTTAACCATCTCTAAGGGGGGGTAGCATCTGGCAAAGATTTTATCAAAGCCAAAAACTAAATCATTTTACCATTTTACCAATCACACAGAGACATTTAAGATGATACCAAACATGAATATAAGGCTACAAGATACACCATATTAAGACCTTGGACATTTTATGTGAAAATGTGAATGATCTGCTCTGATCAGAAGGTAACTTCAAGATGGCGGGGCTTGAGGTGAAAGGAGAAGGGTGAACTTTCTCGCATTCTCCCCTGGTGAGGTGTAGCTCTGTGTTTCCAGCCTATTCTCAACAGTCTCAGGTTGATTTGAATAGAACTGTTGAACAGCTGTTTTCCTGATCTTCTTCTCAGATCAGAAAGTTTTGTTGTTTTATTGCTTAGCAATTCTTGTGGTCTTGTCTCATGAAATGCCATAACAGTTCTCAGGATCTGATATTATGGAGAGCTTTAGCCATCCTTAAAAACCCATGAAGCATTTCTCTTCAGCTACACTATCGGCATGCTTTTTCTCGAAGTGACGTACAGTGGGTTACACTTTAAAAGGAGCATTACTGCCGCGAGCATCACCGCCGCCGCACTAAAGGATTAAGAACATGTGTTTAGGTATGACTGCAGTTTGCGACTATGCCACCAGGGGGCACAAAAGGACGGGATACAAATGGACAGAAATATACAGTAGCTGTAAATACCCAGCTACTTGTAAATTATGCTGAAATAACAAAACAAAACATTATAATTCCTTCATTAATCATTAAAGAGCCCCTATTATGGGTTTTTGAAAATGATCAATCATGCTGTGTGTTTTACAGCACTAAGTAAATGAACACATCCAGCTGAGGATTAAATCTGAAAGTGCGCTGTGTTTAAAACTATTGATTCTTTAACAAAATAGTCGACTCAGGGTCGAATAAATGAATCTAGTTGGGTTCGGATTTTTTGCTTGAACGTGTCAATACAGTACATCACCAAATATATAGTTCCAGTACCAGTAAAATGTGAACGCGCATTTGACTTCAGACACTAGCCGAGGCACACGGGACTGATCATGACACGAAGATGACGATCACTGACAGATAGAGATTCGGTTGTGGGGAAATAAAGGGTTTAAATTCCTTTTCACAACAACACCACAGTATAGCCAACCATGTGCTGTGTTTGTTCCTATCATTTTCTGATGATTGATACAGTAACCTATGCTGCAACGCGGGATTCACCGGCCGTTTGCTATTGAAGGAGCAGCAGAGATTATATCGTATGAGACTTGGTCAGACTTTGACGGGGACTTTGTCAGTAAACTTTTAGAGTTCCAATGGACCAGTTTCTTCTTCGAATTTCGAAATTCATATTTGGCATCCTACCGCACAACACCACATGTTTGCTATTGCAACCGGTCTTTTTTTTTGCAACCGGTATGCACGTTTAAACCTGTGTGACGTCATGTGTGACATAGGTTGGTAATTCCCCTATGCTGAAATGTGTGTGGTTGTTATTACACTGAAAAAAAAATTATCAAAGATGATTCCTTGGATTTACTCAATTTTTTTACGTTAAGTGGTTGTAAACAATTTATTTGGGCTGAAATTAAACGAACAAATTAAGTTGAACAATATTAAATTTAATTTGTTTGTTTAAATTCAACACAAATAAATTGTTTGCAACAGTTTTGCATGCAACACTTTTTTTCAGTGTACTTGGGGTTAAGGTGCAGTCACACTTGACTTTTCCTCCCATAGACTTCCATTCATAAGGCACGCGAATGCGTCAGACTGGAAACGCGAGGTCATGCGTCAAGTTTCGCAAGTTGCTGCGGTGCAAAGTTCAAGCTTGGTGAACTCTGACCTGCGAAATCGCATCACTTGACTGCGTGAGACCAACTGAGGATTAAAACATGATCTCTCTGGACAGAAATTTAAAATATTGAGCAATCGTTGGCTTTTTTAAATGTCTAATCATCTTGTTTAATCCCGCCCCTTTTCACAGCACCGCACGACAGAATTTCGCACACACAAAGCCCGGTGTGACCGCAGCTTTAGGTTTAAGAGTAGAGTAATTAGCTGGTGTTTAACTGCATTGATTAACTCTCTGCTACTTCATAGCCAAGATGGGCGTTTCTCTCTGTCTTGCGCTGAACAACAGACTGGGTCATCAGTCCATTCAGCGCAGATTAGCATCGCGCTAAGGAGGGGTTTGGAAACAAATGAATCTCAGAACGAATCATATGTGAGTCGCTGGGATAATTAAGTAAAAATAAATGCATATTATAAGACAATGAACGTGTTTTTGACCTACATGCATATCAGCCTGTTGTTGGAGACCCCAAAAACCCCAAAATATGACCTTTTAGAATGCAAAATAGGGGCTCTTTAAAAACTTAACCAGCTTTATTATCAATGTAAACTAGGTAGAATTTTTCCTTTACTCCAAAATATTTTACATGTATTTTAAAAGTGGGTCAAGAGAGGCCGAACTTACGTGGCCCACATGTACATTTTGAACATCTGGTCCAAATACTACTACTATCTGGCCCAAGTCTTGTGTGCCGATTTAAAGACGGTGCGAAACCCGGCCATATTTGGCCCACATGCTGTATGCCAGTGCTGGACGAACGCCTGCTGTGCCAGCGGTATGCCAAATCTGAGCCAGAATTCTGTGCTACCTGGGTAGTTTTAAACATCATAAATCATAATTGATGCCCGTGCTAAACGATTCCTGATAAAACATTACAAACGTGATGTGAATTAGCATGAGCTGTAAAAGAGGGAGATGATATAAGTGTAAATAAATGCAGAAAACATTATAGATGCAGCGTAAATAGATGAAATCTTCTCTGTTTTTTAATCGTGCAGTTAATTATGAGCTCTGGCCGGCATGTAGATGTAGAAACTGTAAATATTCCAGCAGTGATGTTTTTGTTAGTCCTAATAGAAACATCTGAGATAGCGTGCATGTACTGTAATGTACAGCGAGCATTAGAACACAAGCATACTGTAGCTTCATCTATTAAATATGATTTGGAGAGGAATTCTGAAGAGTTTGAACGGAATATATGTAATATTTTTGAACATTATGATGTATTTGCCTAAATAAATCAAGAATAATTGTGACTGTCATATTATTATCATATTATCATGTCATTGTTCATCCATTAATTAGTCTTTTTTTGGCGTGTGTGTGTGTGTGTGTGTGTAAGCATTTGTGTGCATGTCAGTTTATGCATGTGTGAGTGAGCGTATCTATCATGTTTGTGTGTGTGTATGTGTGTGTGTTTGTAAGCGTTTGTGTGCATGTCAGTTTATGCATGTGTGTGAGCGTATCTATGATCATGTTTGCGCGTGTGTGTGTGCATGTGTCTGTGTGTGCATGCATATTGATGCATCTGTGAGTGTGTGTGTGTGTGTGTGTGTGTGTGTGTGTGTGTGTGTGTGTGTGTGTGTGTGTGTGTGTGTGTGTGTGTGTGTGTGTGCACGAGTATGTCTGTATGCATGTGTGTGTGTGTGTGTGTGTGTGAGTGAGTGAGTGAGTGAGAGCGTGGATGTGCATGTTTAGCTGAGTGAGCATGCATGTTGATGCATCTGTGTGTGTGCATATGTGTGTGTGTGTCTGTGTGCATTTATGTGCATGTGCTTGCATACCTTGTGTCTGTGTGTGTGCTCACCTGTCTGTTGGTGCGTGCATGTGTGTGTGTGTCTTTGTGTGCATGTCTGTGTGGGTGTCATTTTATGTGTGTGCATGTCTATATGTGCGTGAGTGTGTATGTGGAAATGTCTGTCTGTGTGTGTGCATGTATGTGTGCGTGCATGCATATCTTGTGTGCGTGTGAGTGTTTGTCTATTTGTCTGTGTGCTTGTCTGTTTTTGCATGTGTGAGTGGGTCTGTGTGTGTGTAAATTTGTGTGTGTGTGTGTCTGTGTGTCCATATCTCTGTGTGTGTGTTCTCACTCCGCCAGTACTCATGAGAGAGCTGTAATGAGTGCTCATGGCTGTTTCTCCTCCAGTCTTCTTGATGCAGTAATTGTTATTGTAATGTGTTTTGTCTTGTGACAGACAGTTTAATCTGACAGCGCAGAATCAACAGACGCTCTTCATTTCCTTACCAGCCACTGACTGCTCACTCCTTCACACACGGGAACGGCTGCTAAACTAACATTTAATAGTCGAGTGCTTGAACAACAGCTGTGTGTGTGTTTCTGTGTGTGTGAGAGATGTTTCTCACAGCCGTCAGGATTATTCTCCATTTTTAATGAAGTTAAAAGTTAAAATGAACTCTCTGAGAGTGAGAGATGAGCCTCCTCATTATTTACTTTCACTTTCACTCTCGTGGACAAGGAAACGTGTTGTACGCACAGATATTCATTAGCCTATACATCATTATTTCATTTGTTAAGTGCAAAGATTTGTTTCAAAACTATTTCTAAACTCAGTTCTAATCCCAGCAAAGGAATAAATGAACAATAATAATGAAGTGTGCTCAAAACACTGAGTTATATCCTAATACACATGCTGTGCCCCATATGGTCTAAAACCTGACAGGTGGACAAATATAAACTTGTTTTAATAAAACAAATATAAATCTGCAGATAATAAATAATACTGCTGATAATAATAATAATAACATTATAGAAAAGCAAATTGTCATGAATAAACTGAAAAAGCCCCCCGAGATGAAGAAGGCATGAAAGTATGGGTTTTATATTTATGTAGGCTAGAAACTAATAATTTTTGTAATATTTTAATCCTTTATATATATATATGTCACGGTTCGGCAAGGGGAAAAAGGGAGCGAGGACTTAAATGCAAAAACAAGATGATTTATTAATTAAAATAAAACAAAAGAACAACAAAAACCACCCCGAGGGGGAAAACACTAAACTATAACACAAACAGAGAAACAAACTTGGTTGGGCTGACAAGACAAGGCTGGAGCAGGAACACGGGGGGAGTATAGACAACATACGATGACGAACTGGCACAGGACAGCAGACATGAGGAGAATATAAGCAGGAGAAATTAATACACAAACAGATGAACATAATTAACTAATAATGGGTAACAAGGAGGGTGGGACTAGACGATAGACGGGAGAGCACCTGACACAAAGAGACAACACAAGCCAGGTGCTCACATTAAACAAGACTAGAACACGCAGCCAATGAGAGGACTCATTAACCGCGTGTTGGTATGACAAGACAACAACACACAACAAAAGCACGCGACCAATGTAAACAGAGCCGCGTGCTTTGACAGACGCAAGACATGAGCACACGATAAGTGAAAATACTTTACCGTGCGCTCACATAAATGCAACGCGCATGTTTCATCTAAGCGCCAACCAAAACCGAAACCAACTAGACGGAGACGCTGAGAATGAAACAGCGCGATGCTGACGAAACAACACAAACACGAGTACAAGAGCGCACGTCCCACATCAGACAATGACAAAACAAGTGCTCAACCCAAGGAAACTCGAGCCGAGCACTAACAGAACAGGACAAGACAGAGCTAGTGTCCGGATTCTGCCACAAAACAAGAATTAACAAGACCAGAGTGGCAGAACCCTGACAATATATCCATATTATATCCTATATATATATATATATCCTTAATATTTTAATTATTTTTCATATGTAAAGATATTTGCGTATTGCTGTACATCCTGTGTGTATTAAGCAATGTGTTAGTGAGGTGCACAACACTCTGCGCTGGACTATAGACCTGCTTTGATCTGGTCTATTGAACAGTCTATTAAAGTTCCTCCAAATAGCAACACGCCAGCAATGCGCCTCAACACACCTCCTTTTTTAGATCAGAACGCCTATGTGGGCACATATGAGTGCAAATGCATTTGTTTTTTTAAACAGCATGGTCCAAAACATCAAAACGGCTCTTGCGCCAAGCTGAAACTTGTAAACAACAATTGCGTTGCGCCGCATTGCACCGGGTGTATGATAGGGCCCTCTGAAATTGACCCTTTCAGGTTTAGATCCTAATTGTGGCATTTTGGTGACTGTTGCTTTAAATTCAAATGAGATTGTGGTCTTTTCAGAAGAGGGCGGAGCTACAGATAACGTCAGATGTAAAACAGCACTAGTATTATCAGTGTAACTCACGTGTGCATGTGTGCTTCAGTGTGAGTGTGTGCTTCATGCTTCTGTCAGTCCATAGAGACTCCTGTCGATGTTTATTTGTGCTTCATCTAAAACTCCACATCTATAATCCTCTCAGTCTATGCTGACATTATCTTCAGCAGCTCAAACACTCTAATGGATAATGGACAGACGGCTGCTTCTCACTCAGGGCTGCTGTTTATGATAATGAGGGAGAGATGCTGGTCACTAGTGGGCGGGGCTTTCCTCCTCTGATGACACGTACAAAGGGAGAATGTCAATCAAAGTGTTTCTGTAGACTGTTTTCATCAAGTATGATTATAATAAATAGAATTAATTCATGTTTAGCATTAGAGGCTGGAGATATTCACACACTGCGCAGTTTAAGACAACAGATGAATGTGTCAGATACACAAGGCAAATGTTCATGACTAACAGCATGTGAGACGAACACAGTGCTGGAAAAATCAGCTTAACACAGACTAAGCTGCTCTCCAAGCCTGAGCGCTTTAAGCTCTGACAAAATTTTCAATTTTCCACACTTTCTTTCCACAACGCCGGCTATCCGCAGTGGTCATAGCAGAAACCCGGCAGTAAATCCTAAAGATCGGATTTTAAAACACAAGTCAGATATGTAAGCAGGCCTTAGAGAAAGATCCAGTCCACAGGCTTGTGCAGATTTAAACACATCAGAGAAACACCACTTTACTATGGTAAACTGTGGTAAGAGGTCAAGTGTAGTATAATATACAGTATAGATGTTGACAACTACTGTATTAGTCATTTGTTTATATTGCTGTAGTTGTTGTGTTGCCATAGCAACTGTAGAATCACCACAACAGATCAATTAATATAGTGTTGTGTTACTATAGCAACTATAGAATCACCACAACAGATCAATTACTATAGTGATGTGTTACCATAACAACTAAAGAATCACCACAACAGATTAAATACTATAGTGATGTGTTACCATAGCAACTACAGAATCACCACAACAGATTAATTGCTATAGTTGTTGCGTTACCATAGCAACTATAGAATCACCACAACAGATCAATTACTATAGTGATGTGTTACCATAGCAACTATAGAATCACCACAACAGATCAATTACTATAATGTGTTATCATAGCAACTACAAAATCAACACAACCGATTAATTGCTATAGTCATTGCGTTACTATAGCAACTATAAACTCACCACAACAGATAAATTACTATAGTGTTGTGTTACCATAGCAACTACAGAATCACCACAACAGATTAATTGCTATAGTTGTTGCGTTACCATAGCAACTGTAGACTCACCGCAACAGATCAAATATTATAGTGATGTGTTACCATAGCAACTAAAGAATCACCACAACAGATCAATTACTATAGTGTTGTGTTACCATAGCAACTACAGAATCACCACAACCAATTAATTGCTATAGTCATTGCATTACCTTAGCAACTATAGACTCACCACAACAGATCAATTACTATAGTTGTTGTTACCATAGCAACTATAGAATCACCACAACTGATTAATTACTATTGTTGTTGTTACCATAGCAACTATAGAATCACCACAACAGATTAATTACTATAGTGTTGTGTTAACATAGCAACTATAGAATCACCACAGCAGATCAAATACTATAGTTGGTGTGTTACCATAGCAACTATAGACTCACCACAGCAGATCAATTACTATAGTTGTTGTTACCATAGCAACTACAGAATCACCACAACAGATTAATTACTATATTTGTTGTGTTACCATAGCAACTATAAAATCACCACAGCAGATCAATTACTGTAGTTGTTGTGTTACAGAATAACTCAGGTACTTTACTATAGTATGGTTTAAAAACAATATATTGTACTGTAAAATATCCTGTATTTATTATAGTATTTTTTATGTGGGATCATACTACACCATGGCTCACTGTGGTAAAACTATAGTATACTACAAATTTATTACAAATAGTTGTAAATATCGTAACATATACAGTATAATAAACATTGTTCATAAACATAGTATTTACAATAAATGACTACAGTATTTTTGTTTTTCTGTAGTAAAAGCTAAAGTGTACTACAGTAATTATCAGTTCACTATAGTTAATACTACAATATGCTGTAATTAACAGAGTTGTAAATATTATAACATATTGAACATAGCTACCATGAACATCAGTGCACAATTGACCATGTAAAATGGACATTATTTGCCCAACAAGTCTGCAAATGTGATGCACCTTAAGAACTCACATTAAAAGACTAATCCTGCAGCTGAAAGCGCACATTTTCATCGGTTTTTTTTTTTTTGTTCTCTCTCTGTCTGTTCAAGGTACCCCTGGAGATGACCACCTGCAACCTTCTTGTTATCTTTTCTCCATTGCTAAACTGGGTAAGTGCATGATTTTTGTTGTTATTTGGTTCTGCATACATGTGCAAATTTAAAATTTCTGTTTTAAGGTTGGAGCGAACATCATTTGGTATATGGAGAGGTAGGAGCTGCAGAGGCGAATCCATCATGGCCTGGAGCTGGGTCAGTTGGCATTGCTTTGTGGAGTTTGCAAGTCCCCCACAGTCCAAACTCATGCAGTATAGGTAAATTCAATAAACTAATTTGGGCGTAGTGAATGAGTGTGAATCAGTGTATGGGTGCTTCACCATTGTTTTTTTTTGTTTTTGTTTTTTTTGTGTGTGTGTGTGTGTAAAATATCTCTTTAATGAATCCAGTGTACTGTTTGCATGGCATGGATGTAAGTGCTGTTTTTGTTTATTTATTTTTAGATTGCTCAGGACAGGTATTTTATACCCACACACCAAAGAAACTTTTTAAAGTTTGGGGAGATGCATCACTGTGGATCCTCTCGAATTGCAAAAAAAAAGAGAGAAGACAGCCTTGGATCTACCAGTTCAAGCAGACATTTCGTCTGGTGAGACAATCCTGTATAGCAGCTTTGTTTTAATTCCAGCTTGTAGCATTTCACCTTTGATATGAGGGGCTTGTTTTGAGTTTAATTATTGTGTATTTTCTGTTTGATATAAAGACAGCCTTGGAGATCCTGCTTTGGAGATGGTGCTTTAACAACTGCCAGCTATACTTCTCCACTGCCATACAGATTGTGCAGCAAGAATTTTTTATTTACACATAAAGATTACTACTACTACTACTACTATAATAATAATAATAGTAATAATAATGTATTATTATATAGTGGTTAAGCCACGTTTTGGTCAAATAACCCAACAAATTAGTTATTTTTGTAACCCAAATTGTTGGGTTAACCTTAACAACCCAAGGGATTGGGTTAAAACAACCCAACAGAAGGTCGGTGCCGAATTAGGTTATTATTAACCCAACTCTTTTAAGTGAGTACAGTATATGCTGTAAATAACAAATAAATACTATAATACACACAGTATGATAGACTTTACTATAGTATGGTTCAAAACACTATAGTATTTGCAACAAGTGACTATAGTATGTTTTCATGTGTGTAGTTTTATCACTGAGCTTGCTGTTATGGATTCTGGGCTTCATTAGACGCTGGCTGAAGTATGATTAAATGTAAACATGCTTAGATATTGAGTTCCAGGACTCAGATGTGTGTGCGTGTGTGGAGCCCCGCGGCTTCGTCTTCATCTGCAGCTTTGATCTAGTCTCTTTATGAGTCTATCAGAGCGCTTTCACATCTCCAACTTTCCCTTAAAGAGCTCATAATCTGCACTTTGTAGCATTTACGCTCTTTTTTTCCTCTCCTCGTCGAGACACGAGAGACCTATTTATTTTACATCGTTTGGTTATTTTTACACAGGGGCTGGTCTTTACTGTCACTTTTGATTCATTTAGTGCATCTTCGCTCGATAAAATATTCATTTCTTCTCTTTAAAAAAATGAAACATAATAAAAGAGAAACTCGGCCCAGAGTTTTAATGGTGTCATCTTTTCCAGACGAGTAAAGACGAGAAAAGTTTTCTAAGCAGAGTAGAATGACTTATAAAAGATATGTGTGTGTGTGTTTATTTGTGTGTGTGTGTGTGTGTGTGTTTTCATTTGTGCGTTTGGATGTGTATATATGTGTGTGTGTGTGTTTATATTTGTATGTTTGTGTGTATTTGTATTCGTTCAAGTGTTTTTGTTTTTCCATTTGTTTGTATTTATGTGTGTTTGTATTTGTGGAGACGTCTGCAGCATATTGGGCATAAGAACAGGACGTGTGTTTAGATATAACTCAGTGTTTTGACCACACTTCAATATTATTGTTCATTTATTCTTTTGCTGGAAATTAGAACTGAATTTAGAAATAGTTTAAAATTGTGCTTAACTAATTGTGCTTACGGTTCGAGCCTCAGCTGGGTCGATTGGCCTTTCTGTGTGGAGTTTGCATGTTCTCCCTGCATGCATTCGCATGGGTTTCCTCCAGGTGCTCCAGTTTCCCCCACAGTCCAAAAACATGCAGTACAGGTGAATTGGGAAGGCTAAATTGTCCGTAGTGTGTGTGTGAGTGTGTATGGATGTTCCCCAGAGATGGGTTGCGGCTGGAAGGGCATCCGCTGCATAAAACATGTGCTGGATAAAGTGGCGGCTCATTCTGCTGTGGCGACCCCAGATTAATAAAGGGACTAAACCGAAAAGAAAATGAATGAATGAATGATAATTGTGCTTAGTTGTGCTTAACAAAGAAAATAAAATATGTGGCTAATGGATGTGTTCAGTGGAGTGAGTTTCCACAGTTTCCTCACTCCACCAAAGTAAAGGAGTAAAGAGTAAAAATAAAGTAAAGAATAGAGGAGGCTCGTTCTTTATCCTTGCGCTGCAGATGCTCTATTTAGCCGTTTTCTTGTTAGTGAAGCTTTCAGTTTTTACACTTACAAAGTCGCAAAAGGGGCCATTAACCCCTCAGAAAGAATTTGTGCCCCCCCAACCCCACCCCCCAGATTAGTTCATGCAATACTGAAATTTTTTTCTGTCATCAATTACTAACACTCCCATCATTCCAACCTTCAGAACACACATTTAGATATTTTATAATATGAAAAAGCAACTAAATTATGAAAATTGTGAAATTAGAGCAATAGCTCAGAGATCTGGTCCCTGCATCAGGTCAGGGTGCGGCCGTATGTAGCCTTTAAAATGAGAATGCAGCGAGGCGCACTCTAAACTCACACGGGAGAAAACTGGACTAGTGGATGACGTGAAGCCTAATTCATTTCATATATTGGTTAACTAATTCTTTAAATACAGCTTATTTGAGCTCTAAAGGGAAAAAACACAAAGGAAATTTGTCATTAAATTAATTTGAGCAGAGACGCGGCTGCACATTTTTCAGTTTGGGATTAATATTAGAGTAGCCTAATAAAAATGTTTAGTCTGACACTGCACAGTTCCACAGTAGTCTACACTATAATTAATATTATAATTTATTATATTCATCATTATTATTGTTAAATAAAATGCACCTATAAACTTGATCAAACCCTTTTGAATGTTTGCTTTCATTTTGACATCGCTAAAGCTCACTTTTGTGAAAAGAAACATCCCATTATGCAGAAGCAGTCTCCAGTTAGGACACTTAAAAATGTCTTTTAAGTTTAAAGAGGATCGGCCGGCAAAGTCAAGTTGTCAGTCTTATAAATGATATATAGTGCGTGAATGAGTGGATTTGACGCGGCTCAACCTCTCACATGCACTGCAGGTAGGCTGAATGATAACCTTTTAAAAATAGGCAAAATAGGTTATAATGCTATTTGCTCATGCAAAATTACACCTGAATATATATTGTAGGTCTATTTTAACGCATAAAGCACATTGATTTTATTTTGACTTGTTAGCTCATGGCCCTAAAAATGAAAATGTAACCTGAAAACGAGTTATGAAAATAGGCTAAATAATTAAATAAAATTTAACAAAACTTTTGATAGCCTGCACAGCCCTGCACAGTTTAGTTCCAGCCCTGCTTCAACACACTTAAGCTACAGTCACATTGAGCTTTGTGTGTGGGAAATTCTGTCGTGCGGCACTGCGAAAAGGGGCGGGATTAAACAAGATGATTAGACATTAAAAAAGTGAGCGATCGCTCCATGTTTTAAATTTCTGTCCAGAGAGGTCCTGTTTTGATCCTCGATTGGTCTCACGCAGTCAAGTGATGCGGTTACAACAAGAGTTCAACATGTATGAACTTTGCACCGCAGCGAACTGCGAAACTTAACGTTTCCGGTCTGACGCATTCACGTGCGTATGAATGGAAGTCTACGAGAGGAAAAGCCCAGTGTGACCGCAGCTTTACCTGTATAGGTTTTAAACAAGACTGAAAGACTTAATTAGTTTGATCAGCTGTGTTTAATTAGGGTTGGAACTAAACTGTGTAAGGCTGCGGCCCTCCAGGAATTGAGTTTGACATCCCTGGCCTAACATAAATCTTTGTTTACCTTTAAACATATAATAAAAGTTATATAGCCTATTGAGTTGCATGTTATCCATGCCAAAATCAAACCATTTTTCATGGCAATAACCAGGGGCATTGCTGAACATAAAGCTCTACTGGGGCACCCCCCCCCCCCTCTTCAAAAAATGAATATATATATATGTATATATATATATATATATATATATATATATATATATATATATATATATATATATATATATATATATATATATATATATATATATATATATATATGTATATATATATATATATATATATATATATATATATATATATATATATTTACACTATATAATTTTTTTTTATAAATATTTATGATAAAAGTATTCTTGTTATTATACAATTATTATTCTAAATAATCTTAAATGTAACTGGAAAACAATGTTTAGACACAACTGGAGCGATATGCTAAGGTCATTTAAGAAATCTTTTGCATAAATATAATTTCATTTGAATGAAATTCTATAGACATTTCAATAAAATACAAAAAAAAAGATGTTTTATAGAATTATCTGTTGTCTTGACACATGGCAGAGAATTAGGTTTATCAAGTCTTTACCTCTCTGACTCCTCATCCTCCTTTTTGCTTCATACAAATAAATCTATCAGGATGCACGCTTGGTAAGATCACCGTCATATTGTTTAAACTTTAGTTTTGTCGACTAGCTAAAAAAAAAGGCTGTTACGCCGGTTTTACAACGCATGAGCGGCACGTGTCAAGCAACTAGCATGCTTTTTTTGGCGCGTATGTTAACTACCGGGACTCGCACTGGCAGAAGAGCAGCGCGTGCGAGTGGCGCGCGGGTTCTCTGCACACAAGCGGAGATGCGTCAGTTTGCTTTTTGATTAAACACATTGCTTTCACCAGCGTTGGTTCGCATAGAGAATAACGTCTTTATTTCAGAATTACCACTCTTAATAAATACACTTGCATATGAAGTAAATCATATCTCAATGCATTTACTGGGGCACTGGAGATATTTACTGGGGAACGTGCCCCAGTAAATTGGGTCTAGCGACGCCCCTGGTAATAACTGAATCTCTTTCTTTTTTTCGTGGTATACAGACTCTCTGTTTTGCTACACTAATGCCTAAAAATGTAACAAAGTAACAGATTTAGCTACAGTTTCTTTTCTTAAATGACCCTAGATTGTACTGA
Organism: Danio aesculapii; assembly: GCF_903798145.1. Lineage (NCBI taxonomy): Eukaryota > Metazoa > Chordata > Actinopteri > Cypriniformes > Danionidae > Danio > Danio aesculapii. The sequence continues at coordinate 1,840,321 of NC_079449.1, read as the reverse complement.
CTTTCTTCCTAACACTTATGTTGGTTGGGTAATGATGCGTGATGACTGATTTCACTATATTTATTTACCAGTTATAGAATAGTGGGTTAGCTTGCATGTGTGGGCATAGTTTGATGTCTTAACTAAAAAACTTTAAACATTTATATTACTTGAACTAAAACGGACAGAAATACGGAGAATAAAATACAATTTAAACCACTCGTTTGGCGCTGAAGCCATGATGTGTCTGTGTTAATAAACGGCATTACCTTCATTGATAATCAGTAATAGCGAAACTGTGCATATTATTATTACTATAAAAAGTATATTACTGCCGTAACTCAATAACTTAGACAGCAATGCAAAGTAATAAATAAGTGAATCAATAGCCTAAATGAAAGACAGGAGGAGTGTGTCCTCAGGTTTGACAGGTGGCACACTCATGCATGATACCATTGAGAAATATCTAGCCAAATATGTGCTGTCATCATGGCAAAGATAAAAGAAATCAGTAATTAGAAATGAGTTATTAAACTGTTATGTTTGATCACCAAATCCTGTGTCTTATATATCCTGTCATAATGCATAAAACCTCATATTTCCTAACCAATAACCACTGCTGTGTGTGTAATTGATCTGCAGAGGATAAAGGGCAGTGCATGCTGGGAGACGGAGGTTATGGAGATGTTTATGTGCAGTTTTCTGCTAATGTGTCCAGGCTGACCAGCATCTCACCTGTGAGTCTGCATTAATGAGCCTCTTTTATTCTCCAGGTGAAGCTAAAGCACAAACACAAGCATCCGTCTGCACTAAACGCTCATCAGCATTAGCAGTCAGATCGGCTTCATGGAAAACAGCAGGAATATAAGGAGAAAAGCACAGAATGGTGGGCTTTCGGTGATAGAGATCAGCCTTTAAAGCTCCACCTGAAACACTGACTTCATTTAGTGCATAGGTCTCGAACTGGATTCCTGGAGGGCCACAGCTCTGCACAGTTTTGCTTCAACCCTAATTAAACACAGCTGATCCAACTAAACAAGGTGTTCAAGACTACTAGAGACTATTAAGCAGGCGTGAGTTGGAGGTAAACTATGCAGTGCTGCGGGAATCCAGTTTGAGACCATTGATTTAGTGCATCTTCGCTTGAGAAAATATTTATTTCTTGTCTTTAAAATAATTAAAACATAGTTGAAAAGGTTTCCATATGAGTAAAAAGGACAAACAGTTATATAAGCATAATAGAATGACTTATGAAAGATTAGTAGTATGTACACTCGCCGGCCACTTTATTAGGTACACCTGTCCAACTGCTTGTTATCACAAATTTCTAATCAGCCAATCACATGGCAGCAACTCAATGCATTTAGGCATGTAGACATGGTCAAGACGATCTGCTGCAGTTCAGACTGAGCATCAGAATGGGGAAGAAAGGGGATTTAAGTGACTTTGAACGTGGCATGGTTGTTGGTGCCAGACGGGCTGGTCTGAGTATTTCAGAAACTGCTGATCTACTGGGATTTTCACACACAACCATCTCTAGGGTTTACAGAGAATGGTCCGACAAAGAGGAAATATCCAGTGAGCGGCAGTTCTGTGGGCGCAAATGCCTTGTTGATGCCAGAGGTCAGAGGAGAATGGCCAGACTGGTTCCAGCTGATAGAAAGGCAACAGTAACTCAAATAAGCACTCGTTACAACCGAGGTCTGCAGAAGAGCATCTCTGAACACACAACACGTCCAACCTTGAGGCAGATGGGCTACAGCAGCTCACCAAATCACACAGGCTCACCAAAACTGGACAATAGAAGATTGGAGAAACGTTGCCTGGTCTGATGAGTCTCCATTTCTGCTGCCTCATTCGGATGCTCGGGTCAGATTTGGCATCAACAACATGAAAGCATGGATCCATCCTGCCTTGTATCAGCGGTTCAGGCTGCTGGTGGTGGTGTAATGGTGTGGGGGATATTTTCTTGGCCCACTTTGGGTCCATTAGTACCAATTGAGCATCGTGTCAACGCCACAGCCTACCTGAGTATTGTTGCTGACCATGTCCATCCCTTTATGACCACAGTGTACTCATCTTCTGATAGCTACTTCCAGCAGGATAACACACCATGTCCTAAAGCGTGAATCATCTCAGACTGATTTCTTGAACATGACAATGAGTTCACTGTACTCAAATGGCCTCCACAGTCACCAGAGCTCAATCCAATAGAGCACCTTTGGGATGTGGTGGAACGGGAGATCTGCAGCAACTGTGTGATGCTATCACGTCAATATGGAGCAAAATCTTTCCTGTACCTTGTTGAATCTACGCCATGAAGGATTAAGGCAGTTCTAAAATCAAAAGTGGGCCCAACCCGGTACTAGTAAGGTGTACCTAATAAAGTGGCCGGTGAGTGTATATTTGTTACTTGCCGGCTCAAGCACGCAACAAAATGAAAGAAACCAAGCTGAATGTAATAAAAAATGCAAAAATATATTTATTTAAAGATTACAAAAACAAAATAATAAAATAAAATGCAAAGGGGTAAGTAACCAAATTAAATGTCTAACATAACATATGACGTTCAAAACAACAGCAAATTACATAGGAGCAAAGCTCAAAATAAACAAAAATAATATAAGTGGTGGGTGAGCCGAATGATGAACCATAATGATTCACCTATTGAGAAAAAGAAAGCAAAAGCCAGAACAAACCAATCACAAACCCATAACACTAGTACTATTATTACTATATATACTATATTTTGACTATAGAGTGTTAAAGTAACCAGTATAGTAATTGTGCACAGAGGATTCCAGCATTTGTCTGCGTTTCCAGCACCAGATGATGAGGAGCAGATTTTTGCTGATTTCTCACAGTTAAACAAACAGCCCTGGCTGCAGTATCATTCCAAGATAATTCTGCTTTTATGCTGCTGTACATGACCCAGCTGTCTGCGCATTAGCGAAATGACCATAAACGTGCTGTTTACGCTGCGAGCGCTTCTTTCAGTCTCCGCTGACGCCTCCATCATCTCCAGCATTACATGTCATGCATCTTTAATGCGCTGTTTTATTGCAGCCAGAATCTTGCGTGTTGCAACAAAAGTTAATGGCTCCTGCAAACCAGCGAGCGCTTCTATTGGCTGAGGAAGGACTGGAATAAATGAGTCCAGCAGCTGCCAGAGCGCTTCTCTTTTTGGATCCGCTGTCTGTTTTAGCATTTTAATATTACCAAATAAACTCGCCCCCATTAAACATGCATGAATGTACAGATGAAGTCAGAATTATTAGTCTTTTTAAATATTTTCCAAATGATGTTTAACAGATGCAGGAATTTTTCACAGTTTTTCCTTTAATATATATGTTTTTTTTCTGGGGAAAGTCTTATTTGTTTTATTTCAGATAGAATAAAAGCAGTTTTTAATTGTTTTGAACCCATGTTAAGGTCAATATTATTAGCCCCTTAAGCAATATTTGTTTTGGATTGTCTTCAGAACAAACCAGTTATACAATGACTTGCCTAATTACCCTAACTTTACCGTAATTAACCTAGTGAAGCCTTTAAATGTCACTTTAAGCTGAATATTTTGTAGGGATAATTTACAATTTGAACCCAAATAATGAGCAGTCTGTCAGATGAAGAAGAGCCGGAGTCAGATATCTAAATAAATATAGTTTGCTGAAGATAGTTTGCAGTTTTATTAGCAGAAGCCAGCTTCAACACTCACAATGAGTTTCTAGGCTGGTCTGCTTACAATCACAAATCAGCAACAATTATATTTTCACATCACGTCATTAACTTCGTCATACATACTGTATACACCTGTAGGTGTTTGAACCTGATTGGTTAGAACATAGATAGACTAAAATTTCCATGTGGGAGCGTGCGTACAACTCTGAAGGACATCTCAATATCTCAAGCATACAAACATCAGACATCTACTAGGCTGTTTAGAGCTGACCCCAGACCTGTGAAGAATCCACAATTGAATAGAACAAACAGACGCTTAAAGTACAATCTGTTTCAAGGCTGAGTATACTCCAGGGGCATTGCTAGGCATAAAGCCTATATATATATACAGTTGAAGTTGAATTATTAGCTTCAGTTTATTTTTTTCACCCCAATTTCTATTAAAGGAGAGATTTTTTCAACACATTTCTTATCATAATAGATTTAATAACTCATTTCTAATAACTGATTTATTTTCTCTTTGCCATGATGACTGTAAATAATATTTGACTGGATATTCTTCAAGACACTTCTATACAGCTCGTGAAAATAGTTACAAAGAGACAGGCAAATGCTTTAAACATGCTTATATTAAGCAATGCGTTAACTTTATTCATTAGAAATCATTTCAAGATTAAATACCGATTCAAATAATCATATTAATAAAGTCATGGGAAAAAAAGAATAAAGAGAAAATGATAAACATTGATCCTTGATTAAGAAAGATTTGAAGACAAAATCTGAATCAATCAACTAGTATCTTAAAAATACCTAGTAAAATATCATTTACTGTCATCATGGCAAAGAGAAAATAAATCAGTTATTAGAGATGAGTTATTAAAACTATTATGATTAGAAATGTGTTGAAAAAATCTTCTCTCTTAAACAGAAATTGGGGTAAAAATAGATGAAAGAATTAAAATTTAATAGGAGGGCTAATAATTCTGACTTTAACAGTATGTTTATGGCTCAGAATAAAGATGGGCTTTCTGTCATAAATCTTGTTCCATAAGTTACTTAAAAACCTCTGCTGACCTGGTATCGGACGTCATTTCGCTTTAAGATATAAAGGGCTAGCATTGCACCAGACCCCCTTAAGTGGTTTTGTTTCTATATTTTATGCACATATGCTTCACTTTGGTTTTTATTCTACTGTACAAAAGTTATTTACACTTAAATACACAGTGTTTTGGATACCCGAGCTGGGTATTGAACATTGGTTCATTTTCATATTTTTCATATGGTTCATATATGACACATGTACAAGTTCTAGCTCAAATGAAAGCTCTTGCCGGTGCTCATACGGTTCTAGCATTCTTTTTACTGAATTATATTCTCATATCAAACAGTTGTCGAATGAATCGCGGTGTTTCCCTGGCGCAGAAATGAAAACAATACATTTATGATCAATAAGCAGCCCCAGATAGCACAGACAGCTGTCATCTCTTACCTTATGCTGTGTGCTTCAGGGCCATTTCTCCTCTGTTTTTGAGGTGATGTGCATAAGTAATCCTTTTATATGTCTGACGTGGTCCAAACACAATGAATTATGTTTGATTAAACAAAAGAATAGTGAAATATGAAAACAATGATCGATCCCTGTGGCTTGTATAGCACCTCTCATCAGTTGGAATACAATAACTTCTGCATAGATTATGGTAGAGACATTTTTCTTTTTTCCTATGATTACAGACATGTGCAGGAACCACCAGAATTAATTACAGCAAGCTAGACCACACACAACCTAAAAGGTACACTTTCAAATTTGAGTTTATAAGAAAAAAATACAAGAAGCGCCTCTTTTATTAGGTGTTTATTATAACACAGACAACAAATACAGTTATTTTAAACACTTTCAATAGTGTTTTATGAAAATTCAAAGAGTTTTATTTAAAATAATACCAAATTTATGCATTTACACCTCTGCATGTGGATTTGTGAAGCTTTTAAGTTTGGGTAAGAAAATCCAGGCAGATTAATATCACAATAATTTGAGCTAATAGGGATCTCATTTGGGATTTAATTTCAACCTAAGCTCTTTCTAAAAATGTACCCCTGAATACATTTCGCGAAATACATCCCAGGAGGTAGGTTTTTTGCAGTTTTTGTTTTCGCGAATCCACCAGAGGTCACTGTGTATGCTTTTTCAGATCTCAAATTTCTCTTGCTAGTGCCATTCGCGCCTGCTGTTCTCACGTAAATCCACCAGAGGCCGCTGTCTACTAACTGACTGACTGACTGATTGACTGACCCACCCTCCTGCTCCGCTAAACCCAACCATTAGTGTTTTCAAATGAAAAGCCCTCTGATTTTTTACCATGTTTTCAGATTTTACCACATTCACACCCTGTTATTTACCTGTTTGTTTTATTTTTTGGCTTTTGGTTTTGTCTTACCTGCTTTCTGGAACCGTTCTTTGCCTGACTCGAACCTCATCGTCATGGTCAATTCCACTCTGCGTCTTAAATCCTCTGACATACGATTCGAGCCACTGGACAAACTGGTAACAGTGACAAAGCCGGAGGTAAGCAGTCAGCTGGTAGTGGGAAAAAGAACGGTGTCATATCGCCCCGTAGCGTTCATTTTAAAGACAAAATGCAGCCATACGTACTTCTGGCTACATAATTCGTGATCTCCAGAAATGTATATAGGGCTACATTTTCAGAATGAGCCTATGTTGTTAATAAAGTTTGGCTCCTCGCTCATGTTTCAGTGCTGTCTCTGGATCAGGATGTCTATATTTGCTGGCTGGGATCTGCAGATTATTACTACAGCAAATATTTACTCAGTTCGGCTGCAGCACAGACAAAACCTCAAGCCCACGGCATTCATTAGAACAGCTCGTCTGGCTCATAAATATATTTACCATATTTACATTCACTGGAAGTGTTTCTAACTAAGAGTTTAGATTTCTCAAGCAGCCAAGTAAGAAATGAATGCAATTTTGTGCAATGGCGTCTAATTTCATCATTGTTCTCTCTCATTCCCTGAGGAGTGTTTTAATGACGCATGATCAATCCGCCATATTGGAGAGCAAAGCGTAAACAATGCCACTGAACTCAATGAAACACATATTTTGCTGATTATTTCTGCTAGAAATGATCAATTATTGTCATGTTTTGGGTTGTGCTAATCGGTCAAACTAGAATAAAAATATTATGGCCCTTTCCACCACTTGAACGTGGGTATTAGGACTGCACAATTTATCGTTTTAGCATTGATATTATAATGTGTGCATTCGTAGTAAGGCTGGTTTACACTTGACCCATGTCGCATAGCTGTGCATTTACACAGGCCGTGCATTTGTACTTCTGTGCACTGTTTACACTTTCAAATAACGTTTCCGAAATGCTAGCTGGCATTAGATTTTTATGTTCCTCTGTGTCAAGTTTCTTTGCGGTTAATTCGTTTTTTCCAAACGCTACCTAAATGCAAGGGGTTTCAACCTTTTAGGACACACCCCCAAGTTTGACCAATTTCTCTCATACATACAGAAATGGCTGCCTCGCAAAGTCAAGTTCGCAGAGCACTGATGGTGTGGTCAACATTTAATAGTCAAGTCATTTAAGAGTCAAACATTTAGTACGTTTACATGGACACCAACACTTTAATAGATTTTAATAAAATTAAGACAATTCTTTGATTAAGAGTGACCAAGTAAACAGCGATTTATTTTTATTTATTTATTTTTTTAATTAATTTATTCATTTATATATTTATTTATTATTTTTTTTTTATAATTTATTTATTTATTTTTGATCACCTTAATCTGACTAAAGTCATAACTGAACTAAACAGAAATGGAATTAAGACGTGGAGTATGCATATATTAGTTGCATTATTTAAGTAAACACTGCAATCAAGCTATTACCGTCATGTAGGACTTTTCGCCATATTTTCCGTCAAGATCCACAGGCGGCTGTCAGAAAAGGACCACACACACACAAGTTGTGAAATGCAGAAGTTTTTTTCTTTCCATTCGGCATGCGTTATTAAATTCCATATCACTCTCACCAGTCCTTACTACTTATTTTCGTCTAATACCCCAGTTTGTCATGGGGGCATGAATGAAATGTTCATAAGTTAAAGTGAAACTGCCGAACTGCAGTTAAAGTCACCCAAAATTACAGAAAACACTTACATGACAGCACTTCAGTTAAACACCTTAATTATATTATTGTCTACTAAGGCAAATAACTAGATTACTGATGTCCATGTAAGTGTATTCAGTATTGTCTTTGAAGTTAGTGAAAGATCCAGAAGGGCGTCCTGTTGATTTGTGTCAGAAGGGCTCTTTTTTGTCAGATGGCTCACCGGTTTTACTTTCATTCACTGTCATTCATTTTAAAAAGCACCCGGTCCATTTTATATGTATATGTTTTACTTGAACGCATTAACTCTACATGTGCCTGATAGTGAGATGTGGAGCTAACATTAATCAGTTTCACTCTAGTGAAGACATAAAAATCATCATCATAATATACTCAAGTGCACGCCTTAATGTCAATGCCTCACAGTTTGAAAACCCCTGGTTTATTATATACAAGTAGCTCAGACTCACTCATTCAGAGGCGGGAACCAGTGGATGTGCAACAACTTTAATCATAATGTAAACACAAAACAGCAATTTCCATCTGGAGCTCCTTCACGGGTCTCGATACTTGTAAACACTCGCTCCATCGGCCTCGCAGCTCTCAGCACCGCCCACACTCGTCACTGCTACTACGCCGACCAATCACAGAGCTTGTCCTACCATCATTGCGACATGTAATTACATTTCTTCAGCCACGGCAAAGGTTATGCGACTGGGTGAAGGCTAAACCATTCACATCCACCTGACGCAGTAGTATAAATGAGCCTATAGTCACATCTGCACATCTCCACTGTTAAATCAGGAGCCACAATTCAAAACACAGGAGATTTGTGGAGTCACTGCATAATTTCTTATGATATTAACAATAATAGAGCAAAGTTCAGTTATGGGTTTTTTTTAGGGCTGTGACTAGGGCTGGATTAAGAACATATTGGGCCCTGGGGCTAGAGCAAACCCAAGGACCACATTTATTTTATACTTTTATACTCGCTAAAGTAGCTTTTTTGGCTATTATTATTATTCATTAATTTGCTAATGTATATTATTATATAATCTAATTTTCCACTTAATTTATATTTGATTATAAATGTATTCTATTTTACTAAAGTTGGCATACAAGCATACAAAATTAATTTCAACTTTAAAAAAATGATAAAAAGGCTGCCAAAATCTGTAAGAACCCCCCCCCCCCCTAGATAACACCCATTTGCAATACTTCCTAAATGAGTGCTTTACAATAAATACTTTAAATAAGTTTATCTTTAAGAGTTTACTTTCAACATTAGCTGAGCAGAAATCACTCAAATATATTTAAAATCCTTGCTTCTAATTTCCCATTTGGTCTTGAGTCAATCAAATACTGAAGGTTAGCATGTTTTTTCCTCGGATATACTGTCTGATGAAAGCCAGTGCCAATATTTCATTGCTCCGGATTATTTCTGTCATTTTTATATAAGGGGAAATTAATTAAACTAAAAGTTTGCTTTCTAACTGGTTCAGTTAGACTTAAACCATGTACTTTCTTGTGATAGCTATTCCCCAGCGATGGACATTTTGATAACTGTCTCTGTAGTCTATTTGATTTGGTCACACGCTGTCTCTGTTATGAAAGGGAAGGTGCGCGGCGGCTGAAACAGCGCTCCAGTTAGGGGTCCAATTTCTTTTCATGTAGTCCCTTAACTAATCTGGGGTCACCACAGCGGAATGAAACGCCAACTTATCCAGCATATGTTTTAGCAAGCAGATGCGCTTCCAGCTGCAACCCATCACTGGGAAACACCTATACACACTCATTCACACACATACACTACGGACAATTTTACCTTACCTAATTCACCTGTACCACATGTCTTTGGGCTTGTGGGGGAAACCGGAGCACCCATGCCAAAACGGAGAGAACATGCAAACTCCACACAGAAATGCAAACTGACCCAGCCGGGGCTCGAACCAGTGACTTTCTTACTGTGAGGGGATTGTGCTACCCACTACGCCTCCGTGCAGCCCTCCTGAGCTCTCTTACTGCACGTTAATAAAAGATGCTGTTTTTATTTTACTTTTTGCTCTATGATGCGCTTGGTTAGCCTACCTTTGGCTGGACTGTTCTTGGGGTAGAGCTGAAATTAGGTACTGTCCTGGGAAATAAAGCACTTTCCTGGGGAAAAACAGGACATCTGTTCACCCTGGGACTAAATAGTGCTATTTAAAACTCTGTGCCATAGTTTCAATCCAGGCTCATTCTGAAAACATACCTCTATATACATTTCTGGAGGCCGCGAAATGCATCTCAGGAGGAACGTATTTTTGTTTTTCCGAACCCATGAGAGGCCGCTGTGTACGCTTTTTCATATCTCAAATTTCTCTCACAAGTGCCATTCACGCCTGCTGTTCTCGCATAAACCCACCGCTGTTGACTGTTTGACTGACTAACTGACCGACCAATGTACTGACCTACCCACCTCCTTCTCTAAACCCAACCAATTTTATCGATTTTCAAAAGCAATCCAGAAAAAGAAAAGCCCTTGTCTGATTTTTACCACGTTTTCAGATTTTACCACATTCTCACCCTGTTATTTACTTGTTTATTTATTATTATTTATTGATTCTGTTTTTGTCTTTCCTGCCATCTGGAACCGTTCTTCACCGGACGTGAACCCCATTGTCGTGGTCAACTCCTCTCTGCAACTTCAGTCTGCCGAAGTAGACGACTAGCCAACAGGACAAACTGGTTACAGCGGGAAAGCAGTCCACAAGAAGGTAAGCGGTCAGCTGGTAAGCGCGAAAAGTAAAAAAATGAAATGCAGCCATCCGTACCTCTGGTGACATAATTTGTGGTCTCCAGAAACGTATATTCTGTAGGACTACAGTTGGAGTCAGAATTATTAGCCCCCCTTGGAATTGTTTTTCGTTTTTAAATATTTTCCAAGGAATGTTTAAACAGAGCAAGGAAATGTTCACAGTATGTCTGATAATATTTTTTCTTCTGGAGAAAGTCTTATTTGTATTATTTCAGCTAGAATAAAAGCAGTTAAAAAAAAAAATTTAAAACCATTTTAAGGTCAAAATTATTAGCCCCTTTAAGCTATATATTTTTTGATAGTCTACATACTATAACCATCATTATACAATAACTTGCCTAATTACCCTAACCCGCCTAGTTAACCTAATTAACCTAGTTAAGCCTTTAAATGTCACTTTAAGCAGTATAGAATTGTCTAAAAATATCTATTCAAATATTATTTGCTGTCATCATGGCAAAGATAAAGTAAATCAGTCATTAGAGAGGAGGTATTAAAACTATTATGTTTAGTAATGTGTTAGAAAAAATCTGCTCTCCATTAAAGATAAATTAGGGTACAAAATAAACAGGGCGGCTAATAATTCTGACCTAAACTGTACGTTTTCAGAATGAGCCTATGTTGCATAGTTTAGCGGCGTCACTGTTTTCAGCATGTCGAAAGGTATACTTTACATTATCAACATGCGAAAGCATAATTCAAATAGGCGTTTCCAGCATCGTGATGCAAATTAATTCATCAGCCAATCAAGGATCCCCTCCTCTCGTGGGCCCTTATGTTAATCCAGCCCTGGCTATGACTGTATGAGGACTTTAAAGCATTCAAGCTCTTAAAAGCTCTTAAAGCTTTGTATATGTCATATCTTTTGCGCTATTGTAATTACATTGTTGACTCACTGTCAAATCTTTTTCCATCACAAAATAGTGATTTCTTACTTTGCACTTACTTGCAAAACCCCTGCTTGCATTAGAAACTTTGCTGTTAGTTAAAAAGTATAGCATCCACACCATAAAGCATTGCCTTTGTCCAAAAGTGTTGCATCACTTGAGAAACTTTTCACTCAGTAAAACTATGCACTTCTCTAAAAAACGTTGCGTTCACTTAAATCAGTGAAATATTTTTTTCCACCTCGTAATTTTTCCACCACAACATGTTTTGATTACCCAAGAAGCTTTGTGTTCACTTGCAGAAGCACTGTTTACATTGCTGTTGCTCGTAAACGTACTGCGTTCACTCAGAAAGCATTGCATTTGTCCTCAAAAATATTGATTTTACTCAAGAAACTGCAGGGTGGCTCAGTGGTTAGCACTGTCGCCTCACAGCAAGAAGGTCACTGGTTCGAGTCCCGGTTGGATCAGTTGGCATTTCTGTGTGGAGTTTGCATGTTCTCACCGTGTTGGCGTGGGTTTCCTCCAGGTGTTCCGGTTTCCCCCACAGTCCAAACACATGCGCTATAGGGGAACTGATGAACTAAATTGACCATAGTGTATGGGTGTTTCCCAGTACTGGGTTGCAGCTGGAAGGGCATCTGCTGCGTAAAACATATGCTGAAATAGTTGGCGGTTCATTCTGCTGTGGCGACCTCTGAAATAGACTAAGCTGAAGCAAAATGAATGAATGAACTTTGCATTTACTCAAAGAAATTTTGCATTCACTTAACAAACCACTGTCGTTTTCCTTCACCCTAATAATTTTCCATCTCAGAATATTGTGATTGTTAAAAACCAATTATTAAAAAAAAAACAGTTTGGGGGTGGTACGGTGGCTCAGTGGTTAGCACTGTGTCCTCACAGCAAGAAGGTCACTGGTTCGAGTGCCGGCTGGGTCAGTTGGCATTTCTGTGTGAAGTTTGCATGTTCTCCCCATGTTGGCGTGGGTTTCCTCTTGGTGCTCCAGTTTCCCCCACAGTTCAAACACATGCGCTATAATGGAACTGATTAACTAAATTGGCCGAAGTGTATGAGTGTGTATGGGTGTTTCCCATTACTGGGTTGCAGCTGGAAGGACATCCGCAGCGTAAAACATATCCTGGAATAGTTGACGGTTCATTCTACTGTGGCGACCTCTGAAATTGTTGCTGACCATGTGCATCCCTTTATGACCACAGTGTACCCATCTTCTGATGGCTACTTCCAGCAAGATAACGCACCATGTCATAATCATCTTGCCAATCATCTCAGACTGGTTTCTTGAACATGACAATGAGTTCACTGTACTCAAATGGCCTCCACAGTCACCAGAGCTCAATCCAATAGAGCGCCTTTGGGATGTAGTGGAACGGGAGATTGGCATCATGGATGTGCAGCCGACAAATCTGCAGCAACTGCGTGATGCTATCATGTCAATATAGAGCAAAATCTCTGAGGAATATTTCCAGTAGCTTGTTGAATCTACGCCACGAAGGAAGACAAAAGGGGGTCCAACCCGGTGCTAGTAAGGTGTACCTAATAAAGTGGCCGATGAGTGTATATGTTAACCAAAATTCATGTGCTTTATTTAAATATTCTACACTTATTATGATTGTAATCATTTATTTCTCATTTACTGTATGTTATATTACTTTGAAGGGCAGCGCGGTGGCGCTCCTCTCGCCTTACAGCAAGAAGGTTGCTGGTTCGAGCCTCGGCTGGGTCAGTTGGCATTTCTGTATGGAGTTTGCATGTTCTCCCCATTCGGTTTCCACCAGGTGCTCCGGTTTCCCCCACAGAGACATGCGCTATAGGGGAATTGGGTAAGCTAAATTGTCCTTAGTGTATGGGTGTTTCTCAAGGATGGGTTGCAGCTGGAAGGGCATCCGCTGTGTAAAACATATGCTGGATAAGTTGGCGGTCCATTCCACTGTGGTGATCACTGATTAATAAAGGGACTAAGCTGAAAAAAAAACTTTGATAATGTTAACATATTACATATATCTAAAATGTTTGGAGATACTGCACGAAATGTCTTGCTAAATTGAACTTGGGAGATAGAATCAGGATTAGAGTCTGAATGAAAGACCCAAATACCACTAGTTTCAGTCAGAATGCATGACTGTAAACCAAAACACTGATAACAATACATTTCCCACATCCCGCCAGAGGTCAGATGTCATCAGCCTCTGGTATTTTCATGCATCTTCTTGAAGGGAGCTCTGTGTGAAACTCAACGCGTCTGATTAAAACCATAAATTGTCATCAGATGAGAGAGTTTTTTCGTTCCTGCTGTAATCATAAAGCTGCCTCCTCCTGAGAGACGCATGGCCTCCTTCATGCGGCACAAATCACTATGGCAACAGTGGGCACAAAATTACCTCTCTTCCGAACTGGATATGGACAGGAGGCCGTGTGGGTTTTACTGTGCATTACGAGCCCACAATTTCACTAAACACTCTCTGACGGGGGAAAAACAAAAAGCATCCAGTGCAGGCTTGAACTGTCAGCTAACTATAATCATCCAGATCACTTCTGACGCTTTATGCACATGCAGATCATCAAATTCATGGTTAGCGGGAGATCTGTAGGGGGTTTGGGGAAACTGTCTGACAGACCAGTTGTTTAAACCTGCAGTGTTTGTGCGACAGCATGCTCAACCCATATGGGAAGACACATACTGGCGAAGATATAGTAAATATAAAGAAATTTAGGGTGGTACTATTAGTCCTTTAGGGTGTGGCTATCAGTCATTTAGGGAGGGGCTATTAGTCATTAGGGCGTGGCTATCCATTATTTGGGAGGCTATCACTGTCAGTCATTTTGGAAGGGGCTATCATTCTTTTGGGGAGGAGCTATCTGCCATTTAAGGTGTGGCTAAAGGGAGGGATCCCGAGGCGTTCCCAGGCCAGCCGAGAGATATAGTCTCTCCAACGTGTCCTGAGTCTTCCCTGGGGCCTCCTTCTGGTGGGACATGCCTGGAACACCTCCCTAGGTAGGCATCCTGGAGGCATCCGAAACAGATGCCCGAGCCACCTCAGCTGACTTCTGTCGATGCGGCAATGCGAACCAAGCTCCTACTCTGTTCATACAGGGACGAGACAGCCCTTAAAAATGCGCCTCTAATCCCATACTCCCACAGCACCCTCCATAGACTGCCACAAGTGACACTGTTGAATGCCTTCTCCAACTCCACAAAACACATGTGGACTGGTTGAGCATACTCCCATGAACCCTCGAGCACCCTGGTGAGGGTATAGAGCTGGTCCAGTGTGCCACAGCCTGGACGAAAACCACATTGTTCCTCCTGGATCCTTAGTTCAACCATCGGCTGGATCCTCCTCTCCAGTACCCTGGCATAGACTTTTCCAGGGAGGCTGAGGTGTGTGATCACTATAATTGGAGCACACCCTCCGGTCCCCTTTCTTAATAATAGGAATCACCACCCCCGTTGCCCGGTCCAGAGGTACTGTCCCCGACTTCCATGCGACATTGTAGAGATGTGTCAGCCAAGACAGCCCCACAATATCCAGTGACCTAAGGGCTGACCGATATACTTCCTCCATGGTCTCCCCGAACTCTTCCCAGGCCAGAGTTTTTGCTTTTGCAACCGCCCGTGCTGCAGCACGCTTGACCTGCTGGTACCCATCAGCTGCCTCTGGAACCCTGCAAGCCAACCAAGCTCTGTAGGACTCCTTCTTCAGCTTGACGGCATCCCTCCCTTCCACCACCAGGTTCGTGGATTGCCACCTCGACAGGCACCACAGACCTTACAGCCACAGCTCCTCATGGCCGCATCAACAATGGAGTCTGAGAACATGGACCACTCGGTCTCAATGTCTCCAACCTCCCTTGGGATCTGGTCAAAGCTCTTCCGGAGGTGAGAGTTGAAAATCCCTCTGACTTGAGGTTCAGCCAGACGTTCCCAAAGGATCCTCACAATACGCTTGGGCCTGCCAGGTCTGTCCAGCTTTCCTCACCGCCAGAGGATCCAACTCACAACCAGATGGTGATCAGTTGACAGCTCTGCCCCTCTTTTTACCTGAGTGTCCAAGACATACTGTTGGAGATCAGATGATACAACCACAAAGTCGATCATTGATCTCCGCCCAAGGGTGTCCTGGTGCCATGTGCACTGATGGACTCCCTAATGCTTGAACATGGTGTTTGATATGGACAAACTGTGATTAGCACAGAGGTCCAATAACAGAACACCACTTGGGTTCAGATCAGAGAGGCCGTTCCTTCCAATCACATCTCTCCAGGTATCACTGTCATTACCCACGTGGGCATTGCAGTCCCCCAGTAGAACAATGGAGTCCTCGGTCTGAGCACCTTCCAGCACCCCTCCCAAGGACTCCATGAAGACAGGGTACTCTGCACTGGTGTTTGACCCATAAACACAAACTACAATAAGAGACCTCTCCCTGACCCTAAGGCGCTGGGAGGCGACTCTCTCGTTCACCGCGGAAAACTCCAACACATGGTGGCTCAGATGGGGAGCTTTAAGCAAGCCCACACCAGCCTGCCACCTCTCACCGTGGGCAACTCCAAAGTAGAAGAAAGTCCAGCCCTTCTCAAAAAGTTGAGTTCCAGAGCCCCAGCTGTGCATGGAGGTGAGCCCAACTATTTCTAGTTGGTACCGTTCCACCTCCCGCACAAGCTCGGGCTCCTTCCCTCCCAGTGAGCTCCTTCGGGCTAAGCCTGGCCGGGTTCCGTGGGAAAAAACCTGGCCACCAGGTGCTCTCAAATGAGCCCTAACCCCAGGCCTGGCTCCAGGGTGTGGCCCCAGCTGCGCCATACCGATCGACGTTACGGTCCTCGATGCAATTAAGTTCACAAGGGGTTTTTGAACCGCACTTAGTCTGATCTGTCACCTAAGACCTTTTTGCCTTGGGAGACCCTACCAGGGCCATTAGCCCCTGACAACATAGCTCTTAGGATCACTCAGGCACTCAAATCCCTCCACCATGATATGGTGGCGGTTCATGGAGAAGTTAATTAACCTAGTTAAGCCTTTAAATGTCACTTTAAGCTGAATACCAGTATCTTGAAGAATATCTAGTCAAATATTATTTACTGTCATCAAAAATATTATAATTAGAAATGTGTTGGAAAAAATCTGCTCTTTGCTAATCAGAAATTGTGGAAAAATATAAATATATATATATATAACAGGAGGGCTAATACTTCTGAATTCAGCAGTTTTTGCAATTTTACTAATACATAGACTGAAGCACGTATTTTCAGTGAGTCTGTGTTGGTTGGAAAGCAGCTGAGCACACGTGTGACTTCTGGTCCAGACAGAAGCAGTGGGAAACAAGTGGAGCGTTTTTCCCCAATCAGCCGCTGATTATGAGTGTGAGAGAACTCTCGGCTGGAGGATTGATGGCTCGGTGTCACTTCTACACTGTGGACACTCTTGAGTTTGTTTTTCGGCTCTGTGAGAGCTCTCGGCACCAGTGCTGAGCCAAAGAAAATCACAAGATCACGCGGCGATCACTAAAAGCACATTCACTGAGGATAGACAGACACAGCATTTAGGAGATCTCGAATTGAAATAGTCATTTTGGTCCCACTTTATGATAAGTGGGATTAAATAATGTGTTTACATTTAAAGTGGAGTTATTATGCCCCTTTCTACAAGATGTGTATGTGAAGTTTGAGCTCAAAATAGCACACAGATAATGTTCTCTAACTCTCTGAAACTGACCCTTTTAGGCTTTGATCCTAATTGTGGCGTTTTGGTGACTGTCGCTTTAAATGCAAATAAGATTATGCAGAAGAGGGCGGAGCTACAAACACCTGTGTGTCAGCATAGTGACAGATGTAAAACAGCTGCTCAGGTATGCATGTGTGCTTCAGTGTGAGTGTGTGCTTCATGCTTCTGTCAGTCTATAGAGACTCCTGTCACTTTTCATTTGTGCTTCATCTAAAACTCCACATCTATAATCCTCTCAGTCTATGCTGACATTATCTTCAGCAGCTCAAACACTCTAATGGATAATGAACAGACGGCTGCTTCTCACTCAGGGCTGCTGTTTATGATAATGAGAGAGAGATGCTGGTCACTAGGGCACTTAATAATAATAATCCACTAGTTAATAGCATTAATTGGGACTTAAAATAAAGTGTTAACAATATACTATATAGATATATGTAGCGGTCATTTCTTTGTGCTGTGTTATTTTAATTAAAGAACTCTCCACAGAAATAGGGTCATGCTGAGGTGATTTTATTTTGCCCTCCCTGCTGAAAAATCCAGCTTAAACCAGCCTAGGCTGGTTGGCTGGTTTTAGCTGGTTGACCAGCCTGGTTTTAGAGGGGTTTTGGGCCATTTCCAGGCTGGTTTCCAGCTATTTCCAGCCTGGTCTTAGCTGGTCAGGCTGGAAAATGACCAGCTAAATCCAGCTAAAATCAACTTGACCAGCCTCGTTTAAGCTAGACATAGCTAGTTTAGGCTGGGCTCCCAGCCTGACTAGGCTGGTCAAGCTGGCTATAGCTGGTCGTCTCCCAGCCAAGAAACCAGCCTAGAAGTGGCCAAAACCCCTCTAAAACCAGCCAACCAGCCTAGGCTGGTTTAAGCTGGATTTTTCAGCAGGTCTGTACACACACACAATCAGGCAATCACTCTGTCAATATCAGTTGAGTCTCTCTTTTGCCTTTCCTTTCAACAAACAGCAGGAAAAGAGAGCAAGCTCACCATATACTTACACAGACAGCCGGCCCTCCCTATAAGCGAACTAAGTGTCTGCTTAGGGCCCCACCGCCACTAGGGGGCCCCCACAACCCACTAGTGGTGTGATCCGTTTCCTTGCTGAAATCGTTATTTATTTGCATTTTACAATTATCTTCATTGAGAGTGCTTTAATACTTAAATACTTATAAAAAATTCACTTAAAAGAAAACGAAAAAAAAATCACGATTTTATTAAGGTTGAAATAGATTTCGTGTGAAGGTCATGTGATCATCAGGAAGCTCGCAGCATCTCTTTTCTCATATGTATTCTGTTTTCTTACGGTTCAAGTTTGTTCTTCCAAGGTAACCTGCAAGACCGACCGAGAACACAAGAACACACAAGTGGGCCTCAGCGAGCTTTGTGGGGGGCCGCGTCATATTTAAAAAAATTCTTAGCAGTGGACAGTTAGGAGAATGATCATGTTGCCTTAGTTCATTTTATCGCCTAGCTCAGTGGTCCTCAACCGCCAGTCCGTGGATCAATTGGTACCAGGCCGCACAAAAAAATAATTAATTATTTCCATTTTATTAATAATCAGAGTCTGAATGATCTTTTATTTTGAAAAATGACTGTATTCTATTCTTTCACTTACACCCAATTACTGTATAAACGTTTCGGTCACTTGAGGTCTCTTTGGATGCCTACAATGTTGTTCTGTGTGGTCATGTGCAAGAAATAATGCTCCAATATCACCAGATTCAAAACTTTGTAGTGCTAAAAACTGAGAATCTGCCTAGCCAAAGACAAGGAAAGAAGACAGAACTGTACAAGGCCTAGATAATCATCAGCAAGCTAAACAACTGCATTCTGACAGCGAACGGCAGGGTATGTGAACACATGTTTACATTTTATTCTAAGCATTCAGTGTCTGCAATTTAATTCACCTGCATGAACTGAGAACTGCAGAGTCAAGCATTTTTTAAATAGGTCCTCACTCCATTCAGCTCTTCTGATGGCCAAAAGACGTCTGCAGTTGGCATTAAAAGCAGTGTGGTGTACGGTAAAAGTTTTCTATTTTTAGACTTTCTAAAAATCTCGAATTTGGCATCCTAACGCACAACATGACATGTTTTCT
Organism: Danio aesculapii; assembly: GCF_903798145.1. Classification (NCBI taxonomy): domain Eukaryota; kingdom Metazoa; phylum Chordata; class Actinopteri; order Cypriniformes; family Danionidae; genus Danio; species Danio aesculapii. The sequence continues at coordinate 1,821,015 of NC_079449.1, read as the reverse complement.
ATTGCAATCGGTCTTCTTTTGCAACCGGTATGCGCGGTTGAACTCGTGTGGCGTCATGTGTGACGTAGGTTTGTGATTCCCCTATTGCTCTCTCGCTATGCAACGTCAGCCGATTATGCGCATGAAAAGTGCATAATATTTTTCAAAATAAGACCCAAACAAATAAGAATTTGAAAATAAAATAAAATTAATAAATAATGATTTAGAATCTAGTGTGACAGCATACGCTGATTCATCTATACATCACTGCATTGAAAAAGTACCATTTATAGTTACCGTGCAAAATGATCTGTGTGTTTAACAACTGTACTTTAACACCTTCGTGTTTTCTGTTTTTAGTTTTAATATAATAATGAACATTTTTTTGTAAAGCTGCTTTGGATAAATAAATAATAGTGTTATAGAGATAAACTGGAATCGAACTGAACTGAAATATTGATCCATATGAATGTAGTTTACAGTAGTTAATGTTAATGCATGCTGCATTTTAGAGTTTATTTTGGATATATTTATTATTAAGGTATTCACTGATTTATTTAAAAATACATTTGTATGTATCTTTGCCAAACTCTGGGGTTTTTAAGGCCCTTCACTGCGTGTAATTTGCTCAGAGCTCATCATTTGCAGGTTTTTTTTTTTTTTTTTGGCTGGAGCCAATAATCACACTCTCAAAATACAGATTTATTCCTGGAAAATCACCTAAGGATTCGTCAGGATGTCTGTGCAGACGGATCACATTAATATTAGGCTTTTAATTCTTCACATCTGCATGGCAAAAACCCTGCGAAAAGCGGAACAATAATCAAATATTCATGCCATCTGGAGTCCTGGCGTCTGTATAGTTCAGGAATTGGGATGGTTATACAATATCTGCAGGTTTAGATCGGGTTAGTTTACTTTGAAGCACATCATAGATCATTACTGCTAAGATCCTCTCATTTTTAAAATAATAATTTGAGCATTAGAATATGGTGTCAGAATAGTTATAAAATCAATAATAGCATGAGTTTATGATTAAATGGTGCTGGGATTTAAAACAGCAATTATGAGTTTTAATATTCTTTTTCAACCTGCTTATTCTCTGCATAGAGAATAACGTCTTTATTCAGGGATTACCAATCTTAATAAATACACTTTGCATATGAAGTAAATCATATCTCAAAGCATTTACTGGGGCACTGGCGATTTTTACTGGGTCATGTGCCCCAGTAAATTGGGTCTAGCGACATCCCTGGTGAGTAGTGAGTATTACGCTGTAATAACATTTAATAAAAAATTTATTCAACAGGTATGTCAACCAAAATCCAACATCTGATAGATCTTATAGTGGTAACCAGGGGCCAACCCCTCACTTTTACAGACAGACCATTCAGAAACAGGTGATTAAGAATGTAAACTTTAGGATTTCATAAAGCTGTCCCCCCCACTTTTAAAATGTCCACTACGCCCCTGGTGGTAACGTGTTAGACATTGGCGAACTGCCAAGGAATAGATCCGCAGCCCACTTGTCAACAAATCAAGTGTATCCACCATGGCTGTGCAAGCAGATTAACTAATGGAGATTGCAAATGACGGCGGCATATCGCGTACTTCTAGAGTTTGCACTAGTTTGTTGTTTCCAATAGAGGTGCGCGATAATCGCGCACAAGTGGCGTGACATGCTCGCACCAATGAACCCAGGGCCGTGACGCGAGCGCACCGCGAGTCACGTGACAAGAATTGACAGATCAGCTTCAGCTTGTGTGGAATATTCATATTCCAGTAAGACTAATTTTTTCAGACAAACACAGAACACCCAAACACTGCAGTACTTTGTACTTCTTCCATAAATAAAACTTGTATCAGAGAGTGACAGCAATGTTTTGTCAATTTGTCATCCTCTGAGAAAACGGTTGATGGTCGCATAGCAATCTACGAACCCCCCCCCAAAGGTTGAAGACCACTGCCCTAGCTGACCAAAAATGGGCCAATTTGTAATCCATCCTCCACAAAAAAGACAGTCTCACTGATTCGCCTCGCAGCAATCCTCACACTATTGATAGAGCATAACAAATAACATGCAAGAAGGGAATTGTAATAGCCTTTATTATTTTTTGCCTTATACATCAGTGTGAATACTGATATTTTTGTTATTGAATTTTAAATAGGGTCAATTTAAAGGCCAAAGGCTTACAAATGGCCTACTGATGTTTTGCTTTCATATTCTACATTAGGCTATTATTCATACATTCATTCATTTTCTTTTCGGCTTAGTCCCTTTATTAATCCGGGGTCGCCACAGCGGAATGAACCGCCAATTTATCCAGCATATGTTATATGCAGCGAATGCCCTTCCAGCTGCAACCCATCTCTGGGAAACATTAGGCTATTATTTGTGCATAAGCATGTCTAGATATAGTAATAAACATACCGTTTGTTTGAAAACAACATTTTTGGTCATCATTACTACTAACTTATATGAACGATAACATCACTAAATGTGGAGGGGGGCCTTACAGTATTTTCTGGGGAAAAAGGGGGTCTCAGGCTGCTCTAGGACACTTTTAACACTTCCAGTTTGCTGCATTTAAAAACTACCCATGTCTTGAGATAGTTATTATGAGGCGATTTACCTTTTATGTCTGATTTGATTGGACAGGAATCACAGGACTGATTTTTCTAATCCCCATAGACAGGAAATAATAAAGTAGTGACTGCAGGTTGAAGGACAGTAGTGGAGTAAAAGTACCAATACTGCAGTAAAAATGTACTCAAGGGAAAGTAAAAGTACACAGTTTAAAAACTACTTAGTAAATTACAATTTCTGAGAAAAACTGCTCAATTACAGTCATTTGAGTATTTGTAGTTTGTTACTACACCACTGATATCAAGACATCTTAAAATAAAGTACTCCCAAAGTCTATTTTAAAAACAAAACCTAAAGACGTTTGCTGGCAGAAAGGAAAAACAGTATTGTTTCCTGCAATGAGCATTAATAATCCCTGTTTTTTTTTTTTATTTATATATTTTTTAACATTCACAGTTGTATATTCCCTGAAAGCAGTATTTTTTATGGGCTCGTCTCAGAACTGAACTGAATCTGTCTGTCTCTCTCATTCAGACTCTCTGGATCGATGCATGTAATGGAGGAACTGAGTGTCCTTAACAATCTCATTCTGGACGTTCTTTCAGATAAAAGTGTCTCGTTTCAGACGAGAAACTCTAATATTCAGCAAAGAGAATAAATAGATCAGAATGGAGGAGTTTTCTGGGCTCTTTTTCAATCTACAGCTCCTGTAATCTGACGAAACATCACACAGTGCTTGCTTAAAGTGAATGTAAGTGGGATAAAAAAACATTAAAGCTGCATTTATCAAGACTTTACACAAACTTTAGATCAAACTCTACAGCTGAAAGAGGAGCCAGGGTTGTTTTAATGTTTTAATTTGTTTGTTGGTAATAGTTTGAATTAAATTAGTTTTTTTTTGTTGGGCGGTGGGTGTTTTATTAGTCTTTTTAATGTCTATATAGTTGGTTTTATTTATTTTTATTTTAAATTTAGTTTTGGTAATTTTGGTACTGGTTATACACTACCTGACAAGAGTCTTGTCGCCTATCCAAGTTTTAGAAACAACAACTAATACCTTGACCTCTAGTTGATCATTTGGTGTCAGAAGTGGTTTATATGAAAGGTAAAGGCCTTTAGATTACACTTATTTGACCACAATAAAATATGATCATGTCTTGATTATTAATGATTTCATTGGGACAGTAAGGTCTGACTCTGCTTAGACAAAAGTCTCATCACTGAACCTTCAATAATGTCCAGTATAGAATATGTGGTCATGCTGCAGTGGAAACAGAATGAATATTGTGTCTGACTCCATCATGAGCTTGGAGGACTGCATCCATACATCTCTGCAATGACTCAAATCACTGATTAATAAAGTCATCTGGAATGGCAAAGAAAGCCTTCTTGCAGGACTCCCAGAGTTCATCAAGACTCTTTGGGTTCATCTTCAGTGCATCCTCCTTCATCTTACCCTAGACATCCTCAATAATGTTCATGTCTGGTGACTGGGCTGGCCAATCCTGGAGCACGTTAAGTCAAGTTAACTAGTTAAGTTAACAAGTCAAGTTATTAAAACTGGGATTGACGACAAGACTTTTGTCAGGTAGTGTAGATCAAGTAAAAATATGTGAAAATGAAATATATGTGAGCTATTTACCATATTTATATTACAGTTTTTTATTATTTTTATTGTCAGATAAGCAACTTTTTTATGACTGCACAAGTTTGTATTTCTTGTTTGGGTTTTGTAGCCCTTTTCATTAGCTTTCTAATCATAATAGTTTTAATAACTCATTTCTAATAACTGATTTATTTGCTCATTTGGATGTGTGTGTGTGTGTGTATTTCAGTACCTCAAATGAAACTAGAAAGAAGAAAAAAACACTCAAAAATGACCTGTTTATTTATTACTATTACAAACTAAAAAATAAAATAAAAACATTCTTCACTTTTGGGGAAACAATTTAATTGTTTTATGCTCAATCTACTTAAATTTGTAAAAACGAATCGATTTGTGTTGGGACAACATGAAGGAATTGTATGGAATCCAGTGTTTTGTATAGTTGGAAGGAAGGAAGGAAGGAAGGAAGAGAGAGAAAGAAAGAAAAAAAGAAAGAAAGAAAGAAAGAAAGAAAGAAAGAAAGAAAGAAAGAAAGAAAAGAGAAAAGACAGAAAGAAAGAAAAGAGGAAAGAAAGAGGAAAAAGAAAGAAAGAAAGAAAGAAAGAAAGAAAGAAAGAAAGAAAGAAAGAAAGAAAGAAAGAAAGAAAGAAAGAAAGAAAGAAAGAAAGAATTTGTCATTTGGAAACTCTTACATATACATATTTTTTATTGTGTCTGTTCAGTGTGATGTAACATTGATTATGGTTCCTACAACTGTAATCGTTGCTCCTTCAGTCAGTGTGTTTCCCTGCAGCAGAACAGCAGATGATGGTATTAATCAGCAGATTGGTGCAAAAATATCATTTCTGATCTGTCTGGTATTATTAGCATCATGACCTGATCTCTGACTGTTTCCATCTGTCACCATAGCTCCGTCAATGTCACCATATATGTTGCGCCGACGGCACATCGGGATGCCATTTCAGAGCCTTTAAATGCAGTTTCTAGGACACAATGTCAAAACTGTTGAGTTAAATGTGTCAGTCTGAGAAAGCAAGACGGAGGAATATGATGCGACTCGTCTGATATTTATTACAGCCTTTAGTCTCATCAGATCCAATTTATTTGATAGTTTTGAAATGTGCTTATCAAATTGTTTGCATTTTTTGTTATTTATGTATTTTGCAGGTATTTTGTTTTGTTTTAAGTTGAACTATTTTAAAGTATTTTTAAATTAATTTAATGTTTCCCTTAATCGTATAAGACAAAATGATCAGGCCTCCTGCAAAAATAAAACATTTATTTCAAGATTTTCCCACGCGCTGTTTAACAGAGAGATTTTTATCAACACATTGTAAAACATAATGGTGTGATACTATTATTCAGCTTAAAGTGCAATTTAAATGCACGTTATACTCACCGGCCACTTTATTAGGTACACCTGTCCAACTGCTTGTTAACGCAAATTTCTGATCAGCCAATCACATGGCAGCAACTCACTGCATTTAGACATGTAGACATGGTCAAGACGATCTGCTGCAGTTCAAATGGGAAGAAAGGGGATTTAAGTGACTTTGAACGTGGCATGGTTGTTGGTGCCAGACGGGCTGCTCTGAGTATTTCAGAAACTCCTGATCTACTGGGATTTTCACGTACAACCATCTCTAGGGTTTACAGAGAATGGTCCGACAAAGAGGAAATATCCAGTGAGCGGCAGTTCTGTGGGCGCAAATGCCTTGTTGATGTCAGAGGTCAGAGGAGAATGGCCAGACTGGATCCAGCTGATAGAAAGACAACAGTAACTCAAATAAGCACTCGTTACAACCGAGATCTGCAGAAGAGCATCTCTGAACACACAACACGTCCAACCTTGAGGCGGATGGGCTACAGCAGCAGAAGACCACACCGGGTGCCGCTCCTGTCAGCTAAGAACAGGAAACTGAGGCTACAATTCACACAGGCTCACCAAAACTGGACAATAGAAGATTGGAGAAACGTTTCCTGGTCTGATGAGTCTCCATTTCTGCTGCCACATTCAGATGGTCGGGTCAGAATTTGGCCTCAACAACATGAAAGCATGGATTCCATCCTGCCTTGTATCAGTGGTTCAGGCTGGTGGTGGTGGTGTAATAGTGTGGGGGATATTCTCTTGGCACACTTTGGGTCAATTAGTATCAATTGAGCATCGTGTCAACGCCACAGCCTAACTGAGTATTGCTGCAGACCATGTCCATCCCTTTATGAGCACAGTGTCTCCAACTTCTGATGGCTACTTCCAGCAGGATAACGCACCATGTCATAAAGCACCAATCATCTCAGACTGGTTTCTTGAACATGACAATGAGTTCACTGTACTCAAATGGCCTCCACAGTCACCAGAGCTCAATCCAATTGAGCACCTTTGGAATGTGGTGGAACGGGAGATTGGCATCATGGATGTGCAGCCGACAAATCTGCAGCAACTGTGTGATGCTATCATGTCAATATGGAGCAAAATCTCTGAGGAATTTTTCCAGTACCTTGTTGAATCTACGCCACGAAGGATTAAAAGAGTTCTGAAGGTAAAAGGGGGCCAACACGGTACTAGTAAGGTGTACCTAATAAAGTGGCCAGTGAGTGTATGTGTGTGTGTGTGTGTTATTCAAGTCATTTAAAGTATTATAAAACATTAAAAACACAGCAGTTCTATGTGATTTACGTGTAGTTGGCTTAATTACAATCACAAGGATCTTCATAGTTCAGGACGTGATTTCAGATGTAATTTTCAGTTTGACATCTGAATGCAGCTCAGTCCAGTATTCAAATGATGTGCTCTGCTCATGTAAATATAATATTCTGGCAAATACAGAAGCTCTTCTGGGTTTTCCTGCACATACTTAAAATTAAAAACATGATTTTTCAGAAGAAGCATCTCATTCCCAACGTTTTCTGTCAGTCAGAGAGGCTGTAAAAACTATTTCATGGTCAAAGCTTTCATGGGATTTCCTTCTTAGAGTTCAATTTCTCTCTCCAACTACAACATAATCTCTCTCTCTTTCTCTCATTCTCTCTTTCTCTCGCTCACTCGCTTGCTCTCCCTCTAATAGTAGAAATAGTGATTAACAACAATAGTTAACAGTGTTTTTAACAATCAACATTTTAGGATATATTAATAATAATTAAAATAATATTAACAATAATAATAGTAATAATAACACCAACAATAATAATAATAATAACAATCACATAACTAATGATGATTGGCATCAGTGGTGTAGTCCTAAAACAAAAGGTGGTGTACTATTACACCCGACCCAAATTTCAAATGAAAGTAGGCAAATAAACGACGAAAGTCAACGTTTCTTTGATTCATTAGCTATATATTATATATATATATATATATATATATATATATATATATATATATATATATATATATATATATATATATATATATATATATATATATATATATATATATATAAGCTAGCCTTGGCAATTGGCTGTATGTATACAGTATGTAGCTTACATAATCATTTTAATCCTGAAAAAAAGAGTCAATCAAGATAGTTACAAGAATTTAGTTAACTTTTATTTAAGTTAACTCAATAGGGCCTGTGCATACATGGAAAGACAGCTTTTTTACTTACTTTCTTTATTGGCTTATTACTTTACATTTAATAGGTTCCTTTAAACATCAGTCAGCCATTATTTTTGATTGTCACATTCATGCATGCTTGTTTTAAACCAAACTATTAGGAGTCTGTCTTATGTTGTCGCTATTATATACTAGTAGTTACCCTTTTAAATAGCATATTGTTACGCTATTTACGCCTCATTGTTTTTAGTGTTATATATATATATATACACACATGCATATACATATACACATACATATACATATACTCATATATATACTCGTATACTCAATTATTGATCCTTAGAAGTGGTAATACCCAAACAGCTTGTGGAAAAAAGTAAGCATACTGAGTATACGTGCGTATAGCAAGGACTACACCACTGGTTGGCATGTGTGTGTGTAGGCAAGGACAATCACATAGCATATGATTTGTGCGTGTGTTTGATATCTCTCTCTCGATGAATAATATAGAGTCTTGTAAATTAAAGTGATGTTAAATTAATTTATCCGCACTATAACTAAGAATTAACTTTTGATTTGTTACAATTATTAAATTTGTTTGGTGATTTGTGTAATATCTCAGCACTTTATCACGTCCTTCAACCCACCACTGGGCGCAGCGATATTGCCCTCTGCTCCTCAACATTAGATGGCGGTAGTGACTCTTGTTCCTTTAAACTCCCCTGTAATCAGCCTAATCACCACCACCTGTTCTCCGCTCTATATAAGACTGCTTTGTATACTGCTCTGTGTTTACTCCTGAACCCTACCTCTTAGCTGCCTCGTCCAGAGTCCAGTTAAGTTATTCTCAAGATTTTTTTTGCTTGCTATGTTCTTATTTGATTGTTGTGTAGTGGTGGGCAAAGCGAGGCTTCATGAAATATTGAAACAGTCGGAGCAAATGTGTCGAAGCTTTGAAACGTTTCAAAACCCCACTCCACGGTGACACCTATTGGTTAGTGATGGTGAAATCAAGCTTTATGAAGCAGTGAAGCGCAGGACTCAATTGTGTCGGAAAAAGATTCGTTACTCGAAGCTTTCTAAATCAGAGCTCGATGAGGACCTCTTCTGGTTAGAGTGTGGGAAAGCACTGTGTTGCAATAATGTCAAATGTTCACAACTGACCAACTTATTCATATAGTAATACGACAACAGTCATATAAACAAATTACTGTAGTTTTTACACATGAGGTTTGTTACATTACACGACCGATGACTGTAGTAAAATCCAAGGTATTCAAAAGTACTTACATTTATCATATTACAACTAGTCCCATTCCAAGCGGGGATCGAACCAGCAATTCCTGCATGAGCGGCGAATGGGAGGAGGAGGCTATGTGAGTAATGCTTTCAGGTTGCACTCGCCAGCTGGCCTCCGTTAAACACTATACTACGATATGCAGTGGTTTTCTTTAAAGATAGATGTAAAAAATACGCTTGGGACGTTATTGATCACGTGATGATGGCTAAACGAATCAAGCTCCAGTACACTGCTTCACTCCGGGATGTATCGTTTTTTTTTTTTTTACATGCTTCGAAGCCTCGGCGCACAACGTCACATCACTAGGTGAAATGAAGCTTTATGAACCAGTGAAGCGCTCGACTCGATTGTATCGGAAAAAGATTCGTTACTCAAAGCTTTCTAAATCAGTGCTCGATGAGGACCTCTTCTGGTTAGAGTGTGGGAAAGCACTGTGTTGCAATAATGTCAAATGTTCACAACTGACCAACTTATTCATATAGTAATACGACAACAGTCATATAAACAAATTACTGTAGTTTTTACACATGAGGTTTGTTACATTACACGACCGATGACTGTAGTAAAATCCAAGGTATTCAAAAGTACTTACATTTATCATATTACAACTAGTCCCATTCCAAGCGGGGATCGAACCAGCAATTCCTGCATGAGCGGCGAATGGGAGGAGGAGGCTATGTGAGTAATGCTTTCAGGTTGCACTCGCCAGCTGGCCTCCGTTAAACACTATACTACGATATGCAGTGGTTTTCTTTAAAGATAGATGTAAAAAATACGCTTGGGACGTTATTGATCACGTGATGATGGCTAAACGAATCAAGCTCCAGTACACTGCTTCACTCCGGGATGTATCGTTTTTTTTTTTTTACATGCTTCGAAGCCTCGGCGCACAACGTCACATCACTAGGTGAAATGAAGCTTTATGAACCAGTGAAGCGCTCGACTCGATTGTATCGGAAAAAGATTCGTTACTCAAAGCTTTCTAAATCAGTGCTCGATGAGGACCTCTTCTGGTTAGAGTGTGGGAAAGCACTGTGTTGCAATAATGTCAAATTTTCACAACTGACCAACTCATTCATGTAGTAATACAACAACAGTCATATAAACAAATTACTCTAGTTTTTACACATGAGGTTTGTTACAATACATGACCGATAACTGTAGTAAAATCCAAGGTATTCAAAAGTACTTACATTTATCATATTACAACTAGTTCCGTTCCAAGCGGGGATCAAACCAGCAATTCCTGCATGGGAGGCGAATGGGAGGAGGAGGCTATGTGAGTAATGCTTTAAGGTTGCACTCACCAGCTGGCCTCCGTTAAACAATATACTACGATATGCAGTGGTTTTCTTTAAAGATAGTTGTAAAAAAATACGCTAATACACTTTAGTATGCTTCAAAACCTTTTTACTATAAATGACTATTGTATTTTAGTTTAATTACTGGTGTATGGGACCGGTGCAGTGCTTTCAAACATTAGAAATGTATGTAATCGACGCCTAATTTCTCTCAATACATTCTCTCTATACCAGGGATGGGCAAACTCGATCCTGGAGGGCCGGTGTCCCTGCATAGTTTTGCACCAACCCTAATCAAACACACCTGCTTGTAGCTTTCTAGTGATCTTGAAGACACTAATTAGGGTGTTCAGGAGTGTTTAATTAGTGTTGGAGCAAAACTATGCAGGGACACCGGCCCTCCAGGATCGAGTTTGCCCATGCCTGCTCTATACACTTTATTAACCCATGGGGGTGTTTGAACCTTTGAATCAAAATTCGAAGCAGTCACGTGGGTATAGGCGAAAGTGAAGCTTTGGACGTCACCGATCACGTGATGATGACTAAACGAATCAAGCTCCGGTACACTGCTTCACTGCGAGATGTATCGTTTTTTTGATACATGCTTCGAAGCCTCTACGCACAACGTCACATCACTACTATTAGCCATTTTTAATGTATTACACTGAAATAGCTTCAGCTAAGAACAGTTGAGCAAATTGAGGTATTTAACCCCGCTTTGTAAGTGTGGCTCCAAAAAGTGATTTAGAGGAGCGGTTAGGGTTCCTGACTACCGTGTGGGGATACTGGCTTCGATTCTAGACTGATGAAGCTATTTTGAAGTGCTTTAATATCAGTTTGAAATGCTCTGTTCTTGTACCGTTTTTTCAACATTGGTTTGAGATCCGAATAAACACTTGTCTTGTTTTGGTCATAAAACAAGGTTGTTGCTAGATCAGACACGGTTGTGGCCAGACGTTAACAAGAATTATTTATATTATTCAATAAATTTCCCATTGTGTTTTATTAACAACTACCCAAACCCAAACATCACAGTACTGTAAAGTATTCATTATTGTTTTACATTGTTACAAAAATCATGCTAAATTGATGGTGTATCAGCAGCTGTAGCCTATCTAGACTACACTATAAAACAGTAACATTATTAAAATTCATAAAATCATCAATTCAGAATATGTGTACAAGTCGGGATTCGAACCCAAAAGTCATTTAAAGCTCAGTAACATGCACATGCACAGTCCACTAGGCCAGTGGTTCTCAAACTGGGGGTCGCGACCCCTGCGGGTTCATGTCATTTTTCAGTATTATAAGTGAAAGCTAATATTTTCAGATTTGTTAAAGATATCACCGATGAATTCATAAAGTATTTAGGACGCAGCGCTCAGGAACAGTTTAAAACTGTTGTCATGTCAGCTTGCTGCAGTAAACAAAGCCGGCAACACTTGTCCCGCCTTCGCGCTCTTCTTATTGGCCCACTGTGCTAGACTGAATCATTCAGTCAACGCCTTCTGCCTTCAGATGACAGGAGATACAACCGCGAAAATGTAACGCGCTGAAGATGAGAGAATGAAAACAACACTGACAGATTTAGTTTTAGAAACCAGCTAAAGCTACAAATAATGGCACATCTGATTACTGATCATGTGCTGAATGTTAATCCACCATCTACATTTTTCGAAGAGTGGATAAAAGACTTCCATTGGCTTCAAGTCTGCTATAAAAATAACTATAGCGTTCACTGTAAAGTCTGTGGGACGGAACTTTCAGGTAACAGTTTGGGACGTCTACACATTTTAAGCATGATAGGTTCTATTTAATTCTTTATTTAATCGCCAGACGCTGTCAGCTATATGTAGAATTTAACACCACATACACCATCGCAAAAGGGCTTGCACTGACCAAGATTAAACTAATATTGCAGCTCATGAAAAGACCGGTATTGCTATTAAAATGATGTATACAAATAATAAGGTATATGTCAAAAGCATCTGTGCAACATCAGACACCACCCATGAGAACACAGTACAGTTAATGTATTGTTAACAGATTCAATAATAAATTCATGTCAAGCAGTGTGTGCAGGGTCGGTGAGCGCTCCGTGTATCTTTTGGTCACTCAATTATGTTATAAAAATGTGTTTTCTTGTGATAACGGGATTTCATTGAGACATATTTTCCTCACGCATGCATATATATATTTTTTGCTTATTAGTTTTGATTAGTGTTGATTTCAAATGCAATAAATCTGTTTATAAAACTTAAAAAGGTTATTTTTATTGTTTGTATATACTTTGGTAGTGTGGGGTCGCGAGATCTTGACGATCTTACATTGGGGGTCGCTGGCTTAAAAGTTTGAGAACCATTGCACTAGGCTATATGAGACAGAAGAGTTATCAGCCCCTGTTAGTCAAACACAGATTCACCAGGTCTCAAATCGCTTCTGAGCTGATCGATGCTTTGATTCGGTTTAGCCACGTGACCAGGTGTTTCGAATCATGCTTCGGTGCAGTGTTTCGAAACACTTGCGCTTCGGCATCTCGACACCGTGTCGAAACGTCAGTTTCACGTCAGCTATCCCTATTGTTCTGAGACGTTCATGTCTATTTTATTTTGTTTGTATTGTGGGAAGCTCTGCTTTTCCTATTTTTGTTGTACTTTTTCAACCCTGGCTGTAGAGAGATAGTCTCTCCTGTTTGTCATTCTCTTCAGTAATGAGTGTATTATTTTTGGGATTCATACATTGAACTTTGTTCCTCCTCTGCTCTTGGGCCACCAGTAGCTGACTTGGCTCATGTAGTAAGAACTACTGCAGACCTGCGTTCGATCCCCAGTCAGACCATTAATATTTGCTTGTGTTCACTATTGTTGAACAAAGTTTATTTATAAAAATCAAAACTTTTTTTCATTTATTTTGTCTTGTTAATCCCAAAGTGTAAATTACCGGTGTATGGTTGAGTATTGGTTTAGCCGAGTAGTGTATTGTGCTCTCTTTAGCCGTGTATCTGAACTGCAGACGTGCTTTGAGCCGCTCTGAGAGCTTCATTATTGTTGGGTGTCATTTTTAATTTAGATAAGAAGAGCGTAATCTGTGTAATGCCAGTGATGAGCTGCTCTGCGCAGGTCTGATATCTGTCAGCCTGAGAGCACAGCACAGGATTATGGGATTGAGGCCGTGTCGCTCTGAGCTGCTCTTCTAACAGGTGTTTTTGATGAACAGGTGTTTGGAACCCATCGTTTAATTGGAGGCGCTCTGACTGTGGTCTGTTGCTTTCTGGCATCTGATTGGATAATGAAGGTGTAAAGGCGGACCTCTGGGGTCTTAACAGTGAGGGGTAGAGAATAAGATAAGCATACTTAATATAATATCTGTCTATCCAGCCACCCACCCACCTATTCATCCGTCCATCCATCCATTCGTCAATCCGTCTATCAATCTATTGTTCAATCATTATATCTATCCGTCCATCCATCCATCCATCCACCTTTCCACTAACCCACCCATCCATCTATCTGTCCGTCCGTGTCTGTCTATCCATCCACCCATCCACCTATTCATCCATCCATCAATTCCTCTATCCATCTATCTATCTTTTGTTCAAAATTATATCTATCTGTCCATCCACCTATCTGTCTGTCTGTCTGTCCATCCGTCTATAGTTCTATCCATCCATCCATCAGTTCTTTTATCCATCTATCTATCTTTTGTTCAATCATTATATCCATCCATCCATTCATACGTGTATCTCTCCATACATCTATCTATATGTCTGTCTGTCTGTCTGTCTGTCCGTCCATCCATCTATAGTTCTATCCATCCATCCATCAGTTCTTTTATCCATCTATCTATCTTTTGTTCAATCATTATATCTATCTGTCTATCTGTCTCTGTCTGTCTGTCTGTCTGTCTGTCCATCCATCTATAGTTCTATCCATCCATCCATCACTTTGTTTATCCATCTATCTATCTTTTGTTCAATCATTCCATCCATCCATCCATCCATCCATCCATTCATACGTGTATCTCTCCATACATCTATCTATATGTCTGTCTGTCTGTCTGTCTGTCTGTCTGTCTGTCTGTCTGTCTGTCTGTCTGTCTGTCTGTCCGTCCGTCCGTCCATCCATCTATAGTTCTATCCATCCATCCATCCATCCATCCATCCATCCATCCATCCATCCATCCATCCATCCATCCATCCATCCATCCATCCATCCATCCATCCATCCATCCATCCATCCATCCATCCATCTCTTTTGTCAATGGGTGAAGTTTGTTCCTCGCCATTGGCTTAACACCAACATAATTTTCAACTCTATCAAGGAGAATGTTATGATCAATAGTATCAAATGCAGCACTGAGGTCCAATAAGACATGCTGGATTTGCATGCATACGGCTTCATGAGGTGGATCTTAATGAGTTTTTAAGAGGTTGGTGTCAGATCAGGATCCAGGATTTGCGGCCTCTGTCTTGCCATCGATGGTGACTGATGCTGGGTTCATGAATAATTAATGAGCCAGAGAGAAAGAGGCGGGGCTCTGCTTCTCAGGAGGGGGTGAGGGCTTTAATCAGAAACTCATGAATTATACATGAGTTCCTCCTCCTCTCATGTGGATAATGACTGGGCTGAGCGTGTGGAAACAGATGCGCTGACATCTGAATCTTGCGCTGCTGGAGTCCTCAGGAAATAGCATCAGTCATCGGTCATTTGCAGAGGTTTATTACATACAACCAAATCAGACGATTGTTTAGTGTGTTAGATAGATAGATAGATAGATAGATAGATAGATAGATAGATAGATAGATAGATAGATAGATAGATAGATAGATAGATAGATAGATAGATAGATAGACTACAGACAGACAGACAGATAGATAGATAGATAGATAGATAGATAGATAGATAGATAGATAGATAGATAGATAGATAGATAGATAGATAGATAGATAGATAGATAGATAGATAGATAGATAGATAGATAGATAGATAGAATGAGGGACGGATGAATGGATAATGATGGATGGATAGACAGATGGATAAAATGATAGATAGATATATTTCGTTAAATCAATCAGTTGATCAATTTATTCTTCTATCATTCTATCTATGGTTTCCATCCATCTGTCTATTGTTCTTTCCATCCATCCATCCATCTGTCTATTGTTCTTTCCATCCATCCGTCTACCTGTCTATTGTTCAACCATTACATCTATCTGTCAGTCCCATCTATCTATCGATCTATCTATCGTTCCTTTACCCATCCGTTTATCCATCTATTGTTCATCCCATCAGTCCATCCATTTATGATTATATCTGTCTGTCTGTCTGTCTGTCTATCTATCTATCATTCTGTCTGTCTGTCTGTCTGTCATTTTTTTTCCATCCATCTATGCGTCTATTGTTCAATCATTATATCTATCTGTCCATCCCATTTGTTCGTCCGTCTGTCTGTCCCTCCCTCTATCTATCTATTGTTCCTTTACCCATCCGTTTATCCATCTATTGTTCATCCCTCCATCCATCCAACTATCTGTTCATCCCATCAGTCTATCCATTTATGATTAAATCTCTCTCTCTCTCTCTCTCTCTCTCTCTCTCTCTCTCTCTCTCTGTCTCTGTCTGTCTATTGATCTATCAATAATTTTTCCATCTATTAATCTATCCATTTATGAATAAATCGCATCTATCTATCTATCTATCTATCTATCTATCTATCTATCTATCTATCTATCTATCTATCTATCTATCTATCTATCTATCTATCTATCTATCTATCTATCTATCTATCTATCTATCTATCTATCTATCTATCTATCTATCTATCTATCTATCTATCTATCTATCTATCTATCTATTATGAACCTGGCATCGGTCACGATCGGAGGCCACGAATCCGGATCCTGATCTGACACCAACCACTTAAAAACTCATTAGACCCACCTTATAAAGTCCACCGTGCGCATGCTTATCAGCGTGTGTCTCGGGAGCTCATGATTGCATCATTTCTAGTGTTTGCCTTACAAATGCAATCTGTGCTATTTTAACAACTAATTGCTAGAAAACACACACACACACACACACACAGAGACAATGGCGTAATCACTTCTGCATTTCTGCGCATCCCCAAATGTCAAGCGTCTTGTTACGTCGGCTGGTAAACAGTTTTTCTCTCTTCATTAGGGTTGGATAATTGTAAACGGTATTATGATATTCTTCTTTATTCCAGCTTGGGGCGGCTGTTTGGGGGCAAGAAGCTCAACACAATTAAAAATGTAATGCACAAATGTCCCGCCGTGCAAAAACCACCCACTTGGCAACATGTGAGGGCAGCAGCTGGTCAGACTGATGTCGTGCTGGTTAATTACTGCGCCGATTAATACAGGTACATGAAAATGACATGAAGACAATTTGCAGTTTAACAGCAGTGGTCATGGCTGACGGGCAATGCATGAAGGGAAATCAGGCAGTAGTGATGAACAAAAAATAAAATCACTATATTTCGGGATGCAGCTACAAACTGAATGCTACAAACGTTTATACAGAGCATGCATGGGATGAATCTGTGGCTGGTAGGTAATAATAATATAGTATGTATTAATTTGCACATAAATTGTGCCAACATGCTTTAAAACCACCTCTATTGTGCCAGTGCCGAAACACTCCAGCCCAACATGCCTGAATGACTACCGCCCTGTAGCACTCACACCCATCATCATATTTTATTTTTATTTTATTTTTAATTTCATTTCATTAATTTTTATTGTTTCATTATCTTTATTTTGTTGTGTTTAATTTAGTTTCATTATTTAATTTTTATTTTATTTTAATTTAGTTTCATTATTTTCATTTTTAATTTTAGGTTTATTGTTTAGTTTTTTTTATTTTTGATTTAGTTTCATTGTTTTTCATTTATTTTATTTTTAATTTAGTTTCATTATTTTTATTTCATTTTTAATTTAGTTTCTTTTTTATTTTTATTTATTTTTAATTAGTTTCATTATTTTTATTTTTAATTATTTTCATTATTTTTATATATATATTTTTTTAGTTTCATTATTTTATTTATTTTTAATTAGTTTCATTATTTAGTTTATTTATTTTTAATTTAGTTTCATTATTTTTATTTCATTTTTAATTTAGTTTCATTATTTAGTTTTATTTTATTTTTAATTTAGTTTCATTATTTTTATTTCATTTTTAATTTAGTTTCTTTTTATTTTATTTATTTTTTAATTTAGTTTCATTATTTTTATTTCATTTTTAATTTAGTTTCTTTTTTATTTTTATTTATTTTTTAATTAGTTTCATTTTTATTTTTAATTATTTTCATTATTTTTATTTGTATTTATTTTTAATTTAGTTTCATTATTTTTATTTTATTTTTCATTTAGTTAAATTTTTCATTTTATTTTATTTTGTTTAACTTAGTTTCATTTTATTTTATTTTATTTATTTAGTTTCATTTTTTATTTTATTTTATTTTAAATTTAGTTTCATTTTTTTATTTTATTTTTATTTAGTTTCATTTTTTATTTTATTTTATTTTATAACAACCCCCAGACCTCACTATTTTTCCAACCCTTGCTGTGTCCATGTTGAAGATAACAGTACTGTATGTTTAAATGTCTCTGAATGTCGGCCTGTAGTATAAGGAGTGACGGCCTGGTTTCTGTCCACATCTGTTCTCCTCTAATGGTTCTCCTCAGAGATGCTCCTGTAAGGTCTCCTCACTCATTTCTGCCTATTACGTTAATCCTGTTAATTGAATCATTTGATATGTAATGACACTCTTTAATGGAGGTCAGTGTGAGCCTGAGGATTCGTCTCTGTGGACGTTATTCACAACGGCTGAGTCTGCAAAATCCTGCTGCTCATGTGTGAGAGAGATCTGAAGCTCTTCTCTGTGTGTGTGTGTGTGTGTGTGTGTGTGTGAGAGAGAGA
This sequence comes from Danio aesculapii, assembly GCF_903798145.1. Taxonomy (NCBI): domain Eukaryota; kingdom Metazoa; phylum Chordata; class Actinopteri; order Cypriniformes; family Danionidae; genus Danio; species Danio aesculapii. Next base: position 1,802,743 of record NC_079449.1, on the reverse strand, counting down.
GTTTGTATGTGTTTTTCTTTGATTGTGCAGATTGCGTCTGTGTGTGTGTGTGTGTGTGTGTGTGTGTGTGGTTGTGTGTTTTTTAAAATTAATTTATTTATTTTGTGTGTGTGTGTGTGTTTGCCTCCGTGTTTGTTTGCATGTGGGCTTGTGTGTTTGCATGTTTGTGTTTGTGTGCATCTGTGCATGTTTGTGAGCCTTCGAGTATGTGCGTGTGTGTGTGTGAGTTTGCATGTAGTTTTGTTTTATTGTGGCTTTGTGTGTGTGTGTGCTTGTGGGTTTGTGCGTGCTTGTGTGTTTGGGTGTCTGTGCATCGTGTTCTGTGTGTGGGTGTGGGTGTGTGTGTGTGTGTGTGTGTGTGTGTGTGTGTGTGTGTGTGTGTGTGTGTGTGTGTGTGTGTGTGTGTGTGTTTGTGTCCATGTGTGCATTTATCTGTGAGTGTTTGCATGTGTGTTTGTGTGTGGCTAAGTTTATGTTTGTGAGTGTGTGTGTGTATGTTTGTGGCTTTGTGCATGTTTGTGTGTGCCTTCATGTGTTTGTGTGTGTGTGTGTGTGTGTGTGTGTGTGTGTGTGTGTGTGTGTGTGTGTGTGTGTGTGTGTGTGTGTGTGTTATATAAGCAGAACACCTGCAGAGCTCTGGGTCTGTATTCTCCAAACATTTGATCTCCTCACTGAAGTTCTGCTAAACTGCAGGAAAGAGTTTCTCTTTAAACCTCCTCACGAACTACTGAGACACAGAGAGAAGACTTCAGCTGAGAGTGAGGGCGGGGCTGACCTCAATGCTAAGAGTGATGTCATTGTGCTAATTAAATATGCGCACTGGAGGAGGAGTCTCGGTCAGAGATTTAATCAAATACTGCAGAGCCCAATATTGTTCATTCATTCATTCATTCATTCATTTTCCTTCAGCTTAGTTCCTTATTTATCAGTGGTCGCCACAGCGGAATGAACCGTCAACTATTCCAGAATATGTTTTACACAGCGGATGCCCTTCTGGCTGCAACCAGTATTGGGAAACACCCATCATACACTGCAGTCATACACTGCGACCAATTCAGTTCATCAATTCCCCTGTAGCGCATGTGTTTGGACTGTGGGGGAAACCGGAGAATCCGAATGAAAATGAATGACTGAATATTAAAATAAACTTTTAAATAAAACAAAGGCAAAGAAAAATGTGCAAATAATTAAAATATATTAGGATTTATACTTTAAATAATATATACTTACAATTTAATGTCAGATTAATTTTCTTAATCCTGAAAAAAAGTAGTTTCAATGAAATTAAAAATATATTTTATTTCTATCAATAATTCTATATATATTTTCTTTATGAAACAACATATTTAAAGAAAGCACAGGTGTAAAAGACTGACAATTACCTGAACATTTACTAGTTTAACTAGTGTCACTTAAAATCTTTATTTATTTGAATATAGCATCAATGTTGGGCGTTGTGGCACGGTGGCTCAGTGGTTAGCACTGTCGCCTCACAGCAAGAAGGTCGCTGGTTCGAGCCTCGGCTGGGTCAGTTGGCATTTCTGCGTAGAGTTTGCATGTTCTCCCCGTATTGACGTGGGTTTCCTCCGGATGCTCTGGTTTCCACAGTCCAAACACATGTGGTGTAGGGGAATTAAAATGTACGTAGTGTATATGTGTGAATGAGAGTGTATGGGTGTTTCCCAGTGATGGATTGCAGCTGGAAAAGCATCCGCTGCGTAAAACATATGCTGGATAAGTTGGCAGTTCATTCCACCATGGCGACCTCAGATTAATAAAGGGACTAAGCTGAAAAGAAAATGAATGAATGAATGAAGATTTAGCAAATATTTCTGGCCGTTGTATTTGATATAATTAAAACATAATATATTAGCCGTAATTAACTCTGAGGAAAACGACGATCTCTGCTGTGGAAAAGAGAGTCGTGTGGGTTTATTCTGAACTGAAAGAAAGTTCATTATCAGCAGTCAAACGTGTGCATCAAGCCTGTGAATTGATTCATCATTTCCGCATATGAATATAAATTACATTTTTGCTGGAGCTGAAGCACCTGACAGTTCAGATTTACTAAACCACATCAAATTAGCCCCATTATACAGCGCGAAGACAGCTTTAAAGGAAAACTGCAGCATTTCCACTGTAATTATTCAGTCAGAACACATTAAAATATAGAAATATAGACTGCAGAAATCCTTTAATGAGTGAAATCAAATACGCTTACATTTAGATGCAATTAACACTGAATTATGAATATATATAAAGTTAATATTCTTTACTTCATTCTTTCTTTCGTTCTTTCTTTCTTTTTTCATCCATCCATCCAACCTTTCCTTCTATCTTTCCTTTTCTTTCTTTCTTTTTTCATCCATCCATCCAACCTTTCCTTCTTTCTTTCTTTTTCTTTCTTTCTTTCTTTTCATCCATCCATCCAACCTTTCCTTATTTCTTTCTATTTCTTTCTTTTTCTTTCTTTCTTTCTTTCTTTCTTTCTTTCTTTCTTTCTTTCTTTCTTTCTTTCTTTCTTTCTTTTTTCATCCATCCATCCATTCATCCAACCTTTCCTTCTTTATTTCTTTCTTTTTTCATCCATCCAACCTTATTCTTTCTTTCTTTTTTTCATCCATCCATCCAACCTTTCTTTCTTTCTTTCTTTCTTTCTTTCTTTCTTTCTTTTTTTCATCCATCCATCCAACCTTTCCTTCTTTCTTTCTTTTTTTCATCCATCCATCCAACCTTTCCTTCTTTCTTTCTTTTTTTCATCCATCCATCAAGCCTTTCCTTCTTTTTTTCTTTTTCTTTCTTTCTTTCTTTCTTTCTTTCTTTCTTTCTTTCTTTCTTTCTTTCTTCTTCTTTCTTTCTTTCTTTCTTTTTTCATCCATCCATCCATCCAACCAACCTTTCCTTCTTTATTTCTTTCTTTTTTTTCATCCATCCAACCTTTCCTTCTTTCTTTCTTTTTTCATCCATCCATCCAACCTTTCCTTCTATCTTTCCTTTTCTTTCTTTCTTTCTTTCTTTTTTTCTTTCTTTCTTTCTTTATTTCTTTCTTTCTTTTTTTCATCCATCCATCCAACCTTTCCTTCTTTCTTTCTTTTGTTTCATCCATCCATCCAACCTTTCCTTCTTTCTTTCTTTTTTTCATCCATCCATCCAACCTTTCCTTCTATCTTTCCTTTTCTTTCTTTCTTTCTTTCTTTCTTTCTTTCTTTCTTTCTTTCTTTCTTTCTTTCTTTCTTTCTTTCTTTCTTTCTTTCTTTCTTTCTTTTTTTTCATCCACCCAACCTTTTTCTTTCTTTCTTTTTTTCATCCAGCCATCCAACCTTTCCTTCTATCTTTCCTTTTCTTTCTTTCTTTCTTTCTTTTTTTCATCCATCCATCCAACCTTTCCTTCTTTATTTTTTTCATCCAACCTTTCCTTCTTTCTTTCTTTTTTTCATCCATCCATCCAACCTTTCCTTCTTTCTTTCTTTCTTTCTTTCTTTCTTTCATCCATCCATCCATCCATCCATACGTCCATCCATCCAATCTTTCTTCCTTTCTTTTTTTCTTTCGTTCTTTCTTAATGTCAATTCTTTTGAAAAGCAAATGTTGCAGTAGTGTGTCCAGCCCTTTTTTCATCAGATTTTCCTTTATTTCCCCTCATGAAATATTAATTTCTTGTCCTTCGGTGCAAAGTCATCTAGAGAAATCAGTGACGTCATGCTCTGCTTCTGAATGTGTGAATCTGAATGTGATTTGTGCATTATTATGAACACCGTCACTCACAGGCCTAAACAAATAAATAAAAACAGGTTTCCCATGAGCCTCTTTCCCCATTATTATTGACTGCTGCTGAATTCTGCATTTAACCTGAAGCCGTCTTTCTTTTTCTCACCTGTCCTGTCAATTACTCTTTGATTAGCACAACCTGCATGGCCTGATTAGCTGGCGGCGGCGTTTGATGCATATTAAACAGCTATGATGAATAATTCATAAGGGTGTTAATGACAGCTGAGTGATGTGGAGGTGCAGGAGGGCAAATGATCGGCCATGTTTTTCAATCTGACTCTTCTGAAAAAACAGGATTCACAAAACTTCGAGGTGACTTTAATATGTTCACATTCAAAATATTAAAAAGAAACATAATCTTCAAAATGAATATATTGGGCTCAATTTTAATGATCTAAGCGCAAAGTCTAAAGCACATGGCGCAAAAGCATTAAGAGCATGTCTGAATCCACTTCTGCTATTTTAAGGATGGATAAATACACTCTGCGCCCGGCGCATGATCTAACAGGGCTGTGCTTATTCTCTTGATGAGTTCTGGGTATGTTTTGAGCATAATGTGCATTAAACCAATCAGAGCCTCATCTCTCATTCCCTTTAGAGTCAGTTGCGTCGCTTCATGATGCATTTGCTATTTACATGGCAACCTTGTAAGTGTAAAAACTGAATGCTTCACTAGCGAGAAAACAGTTATACAGAGCATCTGCAGCGCGAGGATAAAGAACGAGCCTCCTCCATTCAGTCTCTTTACTTTCTCTTTACTTTACTTTTACTCTTTACTCCTTTACTTTGGTGGAGTGAGGAAACGGTGGAAACTCACTCCACTGAACACATCCATTAGCCCACATATTTAATTTCCTTTGTTAAGCTCAAAGATTTGATCAAACTATTTCTAAATTCAGTTCTAATCTCCAGCAAAGGAATAAATGAACAATAATAATGAAGTGTGGTCAAAAAAACGAGTTATATCCAAACACACGTCCTGTTCTGATGACCCATATGGTGATGCAGACGTCTCCAAATCCCCACAGGTGGACAAATCTACACTTGTGTTTATAAAACAAATATAAATCTGCACATAATAAATATTACTGCTGATAATAATAGCATTATACAGAGAAATGGATTTGTGGGTTACGTGAAGGTGAGCAGCCTAATTCATTTCATGTTTTGGTTAATTAATTCTTTAAATACAGCTCTCTTGAGCTCTAAAAGGAAAAAAAACGCAGGAGAAATTTGACGTTAAGTTTAATTTTAAATGAGATGCAACTGCCAGGCATTTTCACATTAGTTTTTCAGTTAGGGGATATGTAGCCTATTAAAATGTTTAGTTCACTGCACATTTCCACAGTAGCTATTTTTTTTAATTTATTATATAATTATTATTAATATTATGAAAATTAAGCTAAAATTGACAAAACCCAGAAGCCTTTTAAATGTTTGCTTAAGCGCATTTTTATAGTTGGGAAAAGAAACATCCCATAATGTAGCAGCAGTCTCAAGTTAGGACACTTAAATAAATGCTTTTTGAGTTTAAAGATAATCGGCCTGCGAAGTCAAGTTTACAGTGTTATAAAGGGAATAGGCCTATGTAGAGCGCGAGTAAGTGGATTTGCCGCGGATCAACCTCTCACATGCGCTGAATATGCGCTGATATGTCATTTAGGTTATACTGCTATTCGCTCTTGCAAAATTAAACACCAGAAAATATATTTATTAATTAATTAAAGGCCTCTTTTAACTGCTAAAATACAGTTAGCATATCGATTTCATTTTGACTTGTAACTCATGGCCCTAAAAAATGAAAATGTAACCTGAAAACAAGTTAATAAAATAGACTAAATAAATAAATAAAATGATGGGTAGGCCTAGTAACCCAATGGTTTATGATGGTGTTTTCACAGATGCTAACCGGACAATTTCACACAAAACAAACTCACTTATGATAGTCTAACATAAATCTTTGATTACCTTTAGGCATATGAGAAAAAAAGTTATTTAGCCTATTGAGTTGCGTGTTATTTATGCAAAATGTAATCAATTTTCATGGTAATAACTGTGAATTTAGGTATTTTTTAATTATAATAATTCCTTACATTTATATAGCGCTTTCCTGGGCACTCAAAGCGCTTTACACATAGGGGGGAGTCTCCTCATCCACTACCAGTGTGCAGAATCAACCTGGATGACATGACGGCAGCCATTTTGTGCCAGACCGCACATCACTCACCAGCTGATTGGTGGAGAGGAGACGGAGTGATTAAGCCAATTATGATATAGGGATGATAAGAGGCCATGATGGACAGAGGCGGCCAGGATGCCAGGGTTAAACCCCTACTCTAATTCGAAGGACATCCTGGGATTTTTAATGACCACACACCTCAGACAATCACAGACAATTAGGACCTCGGTTTAACGTCTCATCCGAAAGACGGCGCTCACTGAGCAGTATAGAGTCCCCGTCACTATACTGGGGCATTAGGACCCACACAGACCACAGGTTGAGCGCCCCCTGCTGGCCTCACTAACACCACTTCCGGCAGCTAACCTAGCTTTCCCATGTGCTCTCCCATCCAGGTACTGACCGGGCTCAGCCCTGCTTAGCTTCAGTGGGGGACCATGTGAGAGTTGCAGAGAGCTAGCTGTCAGCTAGCTACACTAATGCCTTACTAAGTTACACATTTAGCCACTATTTTTTTAAATGTCATTAGATTTAAAGTAATTAGACACCGATATTGGTTAGGTAATAGGCTATGTGAAGCGGGATGACTCGGTTATGCTGATTTCACTATATTTATTTACCAGTTATAGAATAGTCTAACTGCGGATTAGCTCTCATATGTGGGCATAGTCTTCACCTAAAACTTTAAACGTTTATATTATTTAAAATAAAACAGAAAGAAATGAGAGTCAAATATGGTTTAGAGCACTTAATATGATCTGTCTGCGTTAATGTAAACGGTATCGTTGGATTACCTTCATAGATAAAATAGTAATTTCAAAACTGTGCATATTATTATTACTATAAAAGTATATTACTGTCAAAGTGAAATTAAATAAGTGAATAAATAGCCTGAATTAAAGGAACAAGAGGGACCAAAATCAGTCACCAGGTCAGTCAGTCAGTCCCCTCAGTTGACATCTTGGCACCCGGCCTGCGTTCTGTGATGGACTTTAGAGCAGCTTTCAGCTGTTCAATTGCGCCATCTATTTCAGTTCCTCAAAATAGCAATGCGCCTTAACACATCTACCTTATAGACCAGAACACCCATGAGTCCACAAAGTGGCACAAATGGATTTACTATTTAAACAACGTGGTGCAAAATGCACACAGCAAGAATGTCGAGGTTTGAGTTTGAGTCCGGGCTGGGTCAGTGTGCGTTTCTGTTTGGAGTTTGCATGTTCTCCCAGTGTTGCCGTGGGTTTCCTCCAGGTGCTCCGGTTACCCCCACAGTCCAAACACATGCGCTATAGGGGAATTGATTAATTAAATTGGTCGTAGTGTATGAGTGTGTGTGTGAAATGAGTGTGTATGGGTGTATCATAGTAATGGTTTGCCGCTAAAAAGACATCCACTGTGTAAAACATATGCTGGTATAGTTGGCGGTTCATTCCGCTGTGGTGACCGCTGATAAATAAGGGACTGAGCTAAAGGAAAATGAATGATTTCTGTTAATAAATTTACTCAAATTTGTCGAAACCACATTCACACACTCACTCGAGTGTCCACATGGACAGACATTGGGACAGCAGCCCGAGCCGGACCTCTGCTAATTGAATTCTCCACTAATTAAGATGATAATCAGATGCATTAATGATAATGATCTGACCCCTGCGGCTCTGCTTCTGCCTGCTCAGCAGATGCTTTTCTCTCCCTTTAGACCCGATGAGCAAATAGTTCAGTTTGCAGGAGTCCAAATCCGTGACTAATAGAAACATCATATTAATATATTCACATCGGACTGATGGAAACACATGCTTTCACACAAATCACAGTCTGCAAATAGTGTCATGCAGAGCAGATTATGTGTAATCTAAATTATGTAATCAGACTATAAAAATCAAGTAATCAGACTACAGTAACTTTTCAATACACATTTTGATAAACATTTAATGTAAATTACCTTGACACTCAGATTCATACATATCTACTTTTCTGTCACGCTACTGTTTTAGATTTAATTTTCACTGTTTGGCACCATCTTGTGTCTGATTAATGGGCAGGTTAGTGTATACTCCATCAGCTGTTTTCGTTTCTGACAGCTTTGTGTTTTTGACTGTTTGTCTCCATCTAGTGTCTGAATAATGCGCAGGTTAGTGTATACTCCATCAGCTGTTTTCGTTTCTGACAGCTTTGTGTTTTTGACTGTTTGTCTCCATCTAGTGTCTGAATAATGCGCAGGTTAGTGTATACTCCATCAGCTGTTTTAGTTTCTGTCAGCTTTGTGTTTTTGACTGTTTGTCTCCATCTAGTGTCTGAATAATGCGCAGGTTAGTGTATACTCCATCAGCTGTTTTCGTTTCTGCCAGCTTTGTGTTTTTGTCTGTTTGTCTCCATCTTGTGTCTGAATAATGCTCAGGTTAGTGTATACTCAATCAGCTGTTTTAGTTTCTGTCAGCTTTGTGTTTTGACTGTTTGGCGCCCTCTTGTGTCTGAATAATGCGCAGGTTAGTGTATACTCCATCAGCTGTTTTAGTTTCTGCCAGCTTTGTGTTTTTGACTGTTTGGCGCCATCTAGTGTCGGATTAATCGACAGATTAGTGTATACTCTATCAGCTGTTTTAGTTTCTGTCAGCTTTGCATTTAATTAAGAATCAAAAAATTATTATTAAGTAGTTTTGTTATAAGTGAGATAAAGTACATCCAGGCGGTTACTGCAGAATAAAGCCCTTCAGACACGTCAGGCTTTATTCTGCAATAACAACCTTGTGGATGTACTTTATCTCTCCACTATACTATACTATACTATACTATACTATACTATACTATACTATACTATACTATACTATACTATACTATACTATACTATACTATACCATACTATACCATACTATAGGCTCGTAACCAGCCTGGTGAAAGGGGTGGTTCTTTTTTTTTCTCAAAAAGTGGACTTTTTTGCAGTTGTTCGCCTTAATTTCTATTCAATTATGAGGTTTAAATACTCCATTTAGTGGCATTTTAATCACTATTTTTAGCTGTATTAGCTTGTCGGATGATCATCATAACTGCCTTTTTTGATGTACCAATAATATTTCCTAAAGATTTGGACTCTCAGTAGTGATTATTAAACCACACTGAACTGAGCTAAACTGAACTGAACTTAAACACTACAAACTGAACTACACTGTTCCTATTTACTGTGACCTTTTATGTGAAGCTGCTTTGACACAATCTACATTGTATAAGCGCTATACAAATAAAGGTGAATTGAATTGAATTGAATAGATTTAGACTAAATAAATGTGAAAAAAAATGTATTAAAATACAAGTTTATTACATCATATATCCTTAGAATTTTTTTTTAGCCTATTGTCATTTATTAGGCTAATAACAAACTGGCCAGCACACTCAACGTTCCAGTAAGAATTTGTCAATTTGAATGATAAACAAAGCACAATAATAATAATAATAATAATAATAATAATAATAATAATAATAATAATAATAATAATAATAATAATGTAGAGCTTAAGGATTTTTTCTAGCCTCTCTTGTAAAAAAATATAAACAAAATAGTATTCCTAGAATATTATTGTCATTATCAGTGGACTTTACTTATTATATAAAACACTATTTATAAACTTATTAATTCATGGTCTGCTTTTTGGTGCTTGACACTTTTATTAATCGTGAATTCAAGCCAAGTTTTTTTTTAAATGCAGGATACAGAAGCCCTTGTGCTTCACTTATAATAAGGCAAATTAAGGTAATTACTAATGATAAATTATTTTTCGTAAATAACATACTCTTCCCAAAAAAAAAAAAAGAAACATTTTGCCTTTGAAATTAAATGAAATTGTCTATTATTTTTCATCTCTTTTCAAAGAGCTACAGGCGCATGCTGCACATCTGTAATGCAATGTTGCCATTCGATATTAAATGAACATTTAACTTTTATCATTTCAGTGTAAGAAAAATAAAAACAATTAAGTGAAAGAAAAAAAAACGAATAAAATGCAGCAAAAACTTAAACAAATAACAGAAAATATGAAGAATCAAGACAAAATTCTTCATATAGCAAGATCGATTTAATAGAATTTTGCACACATTACTCGTGTTTGGCTGTAAAAGCACACGTGTTTCTCTTACAGGCGCAGGTCAGATTTTCTCCAGGCCATAATTTCTTTTATTCATAATAATTTTGTCTAAAAAATTGTTAGACCTGTCCAGTTTAATTTGGAATACATCCCAGATCACCTTCTGAAGTGGTTTAAGCGATCGGATTTATATCCGATCAGAATAAAACGAATAAAGTGTCCAAACAGCCTCAAAAACGCAGACGTGACGGGATTAGTGCCTCGGTTGACAAAAATGACAAAAAATAGTGAAAGGGAGGTCATGTACTGGACAAATCAATAAATACACAGGACGTCCCGGATAATGTGGCCAGTTTGCCTAGAACCTCATGGATAGGAACAGACTCTCATCTGTTAGTAAGTAACATCAGCCTTACCCTGTTTGGCAGTCTTTTTGAACACATGCTCAATATTTTGCGTTAATGATGCCGCTGCCTGCTTTCTTTTCCGCCTCTCTTGCTCTAGTATTAATGTCGCACCAATGATTCGAACGTTAGCGCTCGGTGTGTTATGTCACATGACTTGCATCACATTATTGTAGCCTTGAGGCTTCATAGGATTCGAATTATTGACCAGAGTTATAAAATATAAATATTTTTTAAATTACATAAAATAATTTAAAGGACAAATTGAACCACCCGAACCCCCCCTGGCTACGGGTATGCACTATACTATACTATACTATACTATACTATACTATACTATACTATACTATACTATACTATACTATACTATACTATACTATGCTAATACTAATACTAATACTAATACTATACAATACCACACTATACTATACTACACTATACTATACTATACTGCACTACACTACACTACACTGTACTGTACTATACTATACTATACTATACTATACTATACTATACTATACTATAGTATACTATACTACACTATACTATACTGTACTGTTCTGTACTGTACTATACTGTACTATACTATACTATACTATTCTATACTATACTATACTATACTGTACTGTACTGTACTGTACTGTACTGTACTATACTGTACTATACTATACCACACTATACTATTTTATATTATACTACACTATATTACACTACACCACACTACACTACACTACACTATACTATACTATACTATACTATACTATACTATACTACACTACACTATACTATACTATACCACACTGTACTATACTATACCATACTATGCTATACTATACTATACTATACTATACTATACTATACTATACTATACTACACTACACTACACTATACCACACTGTACTATACTATACTATACCATACTATACTATACTATACTATACTATACTATACTATACTGTACTACACTACACTATATTACACTACACTATACTATACTATACTATACTATACTATACTATACTATACTACACTATACTATACTATACTATACTATACTATAATATACTATACTATACTATACTACACTATACTACACTACACTACACTACACTATATTACACTACACTACACTATACTATACTATACTACACTACACTATATTACACTATACTATACTATACTATACTATACTATACTATACTATACTATACTATACTATACTATACTATATTACACTACACTATACTATACTATACTATACTATACTATACTATACTATACTATACTATACTACACTATATTACACTATACTATACTATACTATACTATGCTATACTATACTATACTATACTACACTACACTACACTATATTACACTATACTATACTATACTACACTATATTACACTACACTACACTATACTATACTATACTATACTATACTACACTACACTATACTATTACACTACACTACACTATACTATACTATACTACACTACACTATACTATTACACTACACTACACTATACTATACTATACTATACTATACTATACTATACTATACTATACTATACTAATACTATAGAAAAGTGTAATAAATAGCATAATGTGAAGGACTATGTAAATATGTAATTCCCCCCACCTGCAACGTGCTGAAAGTTTGAAAATGCATCTGGAAAGGGCTTTAAAAAGTGCTTCAATCTAACTTTGGAAAAGCTGTAAGAACCCTGTGTACCTTTTTGCATACAGAAACCCACATTTTCAGCTTCAACCAGGCTATTTCACATCCACACACACTCTGAATCATGAGAGCCAATATATAGCAAATCTAATTTAACATATATTACCACATTTAGACGGAGAATAATAATCTCTTTAAGGGGAATCACGACTGGAGGAGCACTGAAGTGATTGGCCATTGTACTGCAAACACCCTTTGAGGAAAGTGTTTTTAAAACAGTGATATTTCTGAGTCTCGTTGTGCGTTTGGCTTTGATTTGCTTCATCGTTCATGCTTCGGCAACACACTGAGAGTTTAATATAAATGCCTTTCCTTTCAAAATCTACCTTTACTAGTAAAGCCTTACAAGCGTGCACTGACACAATTTCATATAAGCCTCGGGAATGGAAAACGCACAAACATTGGTAGATAAACTGAAGCCGGACAAACATATTTGTGATTGAAGTTCTTAAATAGGACTTGAGTAAATCCGTGCTGTGGCTGGACTGCAGATTTTGGTCAGTGTTTTCTGGCAAGAGCTTCGTTCCGCTGCATTTCCATCCACTCATGCATGTCTCATCCAGCCAGGTATGATAATTAAAGCCATGTTTTTTTAATTGCTTTGACCAGCAGACCAGAGCGTAAGCACGCAGATGCAGAAACCACTGGGTTGCGGCGCACACTGTCAATCACTATATGCAAAAACCACCTGCATGAACATCAAAATCTTACATTCATAGACTGAATAAACAGTGCAGTACAAGTGTTGGAGAAGATTTTGTTGGAGGGGGGGGGGGGGTATATTCAATGTAGCATTAAAGGAAGCACATTTAATAATATTTAGAAGGTTTTATTTGTAAAATGTTTTTATTTGAATCTGTCAACATAGCACAATGTTATCCTACTTTATTGTATGTGACCAGGGTTGCCAGGTTTTCACAACAAATGTAGCCCAATGGAGAGTTAAAATGATGTTAGATGTTAAAAATGAGATGTATAGAGAGTGTCAGATACATATCAAAAGTAGTCCAATTCCAGAGTAAAATTGTGGACTTGGCATCACTGAATGTGGCGTCAATGAGGGTTAGCAAAAAAGTAGTCAGATTATGTTACTATAAATGTTTAATATTTGTTTATTTTTAAACATTTTATTGAATTTATTTGTTTGTTAATCATTTGCTCAAAATCTACACGTTATAGCTGTTGTGTTACTATAGCAACAATAGAATCACCACAACAGATCAATTACTAAAGTTGTTGTTACCATAGCAACTATAAAATCACCACAACAGATCAATTAATATTGTTGTTGTGTTACCATAGCAACTATAGAATCACCACAGCAGATCAGTAACTATAGTTGTGTTACCATAGCAACTATAAAATTACCGCAACAAATCAATTATTAGAGTTGTCGTGTTACCATAGCGACTATAAAATCACAACATCAGATCAATTACTTTAGTTGTTGTGTTACCATATCTACTATAGAATCACCACAACTGATCAATTACCATAGTTGCGTTAACATAGCATCTATATAATCACTACAACAGATCATTTACTGTAGTTGTTGTGTCAACATAGCAACTACAGAATCACCACAACAGATCAATTACTGTTGTTGTTGTGTTACCATAGCAACTACAGAATCACCACAACAGATCATTTACTTTAGTTGTTGTATTACCTTAGCAACCATGGAATCGCTATAAAAGATCAATTACTATAATTGTTGTGTTACCATAGCAATTATAGAATCACACAGATAAATTGCTATAGTTTTTGTGTTACCATAGCAACTATAGAATCACAATACATCAATTACTGTAGTTGTTGTATTACCATAGCAATATAATCCTATAGAATTACTACAACATATCAATTACTGTTGTTATTGTTGTTGTTGTTGTTGTTGTGTTACCATAGCAACTACAGAATCACCACAGCAGATCAATTACTGTAGTTGTTCTATTACCTTAGCAACCATGGAATCACCATAAAAGATCAATTACTATAATAGTTGTGTTACCATAGCAATTATAGAATCACACAGATAAATTGCTATAGTTTTTGTGTTACCATAGCAACTATAGAATCACAATACATCAATTACTGTAGGTGTTGTATTACCATAGCAACTACAGAATCACCACAACAGATCAATTACTGTAGTGTTGTGTTACTATAGCAACTATAGAATCACCAGAACAGATCAATTACTGTTGTTGTTGTGTTACCATAGCAACTATAAAATCACGACAACAGATCAATTACTGTAGTTGTTGTGTTACCGTAGCTACAATAGAATCAACACAACAGATTAATTACTATAGATATGTGTTACCATCGCAACTACAGAATTACTACAAACAGATAATTTACTGTAGTTGTTGTGTTACCATAGCAACTATAGAATCACCTCAACAGGTTGATTGTTGTGTTTCTCTATAGTATTGTTAAAAAATGCTACAATATTCACTATAAATGACTATTGTATCATTCCACATGGGATGTGTAAGCTGATAGAGCCTGCATTACTCAGCAGTGTGTTTATTATGGTTTGTCATGCGTGACAGTGTTTCTCTGCTGTTCTCCAGAGAGTCATCACTCGTCCTGCTCTTCTCTCTTCACCTGCAGTCAAATGATCCATCGATGGATCTGCTGGTGTGTCTGCTGCTCCTGCTGCGGGTCCAGTCCCTACGGATCTGACTCAACATCACTCATTCCTCTGTCAGCAGATCGATGAGACACGCCGGTATGTCATCTGATGGACAACAGCTTCACACAACACTGTCATTCAGTTATCTTCAGAGGTTACTTATTTCAGATTGTGCATTGTCAGGATGCAACAAAATAGCAAATATTTAATGTGTTGTGTTACAAATTCTGGGGTTGTATGTGGTGATTACTTACTCTTACTCATTTTCCTTTGCCTATTTCTCTGCTTTATTTGGGATTGCCACAGCAGAATGAACCACCAATTATTCTGGCAAATGTTTTGCACAGTGGATGCTCTTCAAGGCATAAAATATAGAATATAAATTCAGAGCTGGGAAACACCCAACACACTCTCCAGTTCAGTTATACCATGTTTTTGGATTGTGGGGGGAAATACAAGACAAAAATCATGTCGCTATTATCCCATACTATTATGTTTTTGGAGTTAGGAAACTTTTTACATTTAAACAAAACTTTAGTACCCAAAGTATTTTATGAGGTAAGATTGTCCTTTTTTCCTCTATCATGACACACATCCACTTCAAATGGTCTTGAAATTAGAAAACAATAGGGCAGTGCATGATTTCATCCTTTAGAAACCGATTGTGTCATTGGAAGATGGGCATTGCTAACAAAATGAAAAAGAGTGTCCAGACTGATAGCCCCTGATAGCCCCTCCCTAAATTACTGAAAGTCCTGCCCTAAGTTACTGATAGCTCCAGCTTAAATGACTGATAGTCCCGCCCTAAAAGACTGATAGTCCTGATTTAGAGCACTAATAGTCCCGCCCAAAATGACTCGTATTCATGCCCTAAATGACTGATAGCTCCACCTTAAGGGAGTGATAGTCCCTCCTTAAATAACTGATAGCTCCACCCTAAATGACTGATAGCCTACCCTTCATGTGACTGATAGCCCCGCCCTAAATGACTGATATTCCTACTCTAAATGACTGATAGTCCCACTCTAAATGACTGATAGTCCTCCCATAAATTTCTAATAGCCCTGCTCTGTGGTAGACATCTTCACGCTAAACGACTCATAGCTCCGCCCTAAAAGACTCATAGCTCCACTCTAAATGACTGATAATCCCACCCTAAATTACTGATAGCCCTGCACTAAACTAATGATAGCTCCGCCCTAAATTACTAAGAGCATCACCCTAAATGACAAATAGCCCCTCCTTAATAATACTCCTGCCCTAAAAGACTGATAGCGCCTCCTTAAATGAGTGATAGCCCTGCCTTAAATGACTGGTAGCTCCAGTCTAAATCACTGATAGCCCCTCCTTAAATGACTCCACCGTAAATGACTGATAGCCTGGCTCTAGATTGCTGATAGCCCCATCTTTAATGACTAATAGCTCCACCCTAACTGACTGATAGCCCGGCCTTAAAATAGTTGATAGCCCCACATTAGATTGCTGATAGCACCGCTCTAAATGACTGATAGCCCCTCCCTAAAAGACTCATAGCTCCACCCTAAATGACTGATAGTC
The DNA here is from genome assembly GCF_903798145.1 of Danio aesculapii. Classification (NCBI taxonomy): domain Eukaryota; kingdom Metazoa; phylum Chordata; class Actinopteri; order Cypriniformes; family Danionidae; genus Danio; species Danio aesculapii. The sequence goes on along the minus strand of NC_079449.1, from coordinate 1,786,379 downwards.
CCATCCTAAATTACAGATAGCCCTGCACTAAACTACTGATAGCTCTGCCTTAAATTACTGAGAGCTCAACCCTAAATGACTAATAGCCCCTCCCTAAATTACTGATAACTCCGCCCTAAATGACTGATAGCCCCTCCTTAAATGACTGATAGCCCCTCCCTAAATTACTTATAGTCCCTCCCTGAATTACTGATAACTCGGCCCTAAATAGCCCCTGATAGCCCCTCCCTAAATTACTGAAAGTCCTGCCCTAAGTTACTGATAGCTCCAGCTTAAATGACCGAAAGTCCCGCCCTAAAAGACTGATAGTCCTGATTTAGAGCACTAATAGTCCCGCCCAAAATGACTCGTATTCATGCCCTAAATGACTGATAGCTCCACCTTAAGGGAGTGATAGTCCCTCCTTAAATAATTGATAGCTCCACCCTAAATGACTGATAGCCCCTCCCTTCATGTGACTGATAGCCCCGCCCTAAATGACTGATAGTCCTACTCTAAATGACTGATAGTCCTACCATAAATTTCTAATAGCCCTGCTCTGTGGCAGACATCTTCGCGGTAGACGATTCATAGCTCCGCCCTAAAAGACTCATAGCTCCACCCTAAATGACTGATAATCCCACCCTAAATTATGGATAGCCCTGCACTAAACTACTGATAGCTCCGCCCTAAATTACTAAGAGCATCGCCCTAAATGACAAATAGACCCTCCTTAATAATACTCCTGCCCTAAATGACTGATAGCGCCACCCTAAATGACTGATAGCACCACCCTAAAGGACTGATAGCCCCGCCCTAAATGACCGATAGCCCCACCCTAAATGAGTGATAGCCCCTCCTTAAATGAGTGATAGCCCCTCCTTAAATGAGTGATAGCCCTGCCTTAAATGACTGAAAGCTCCAGTCTAAATCACTGATAGCCCCTCCCTAAATGAGTCCACCGTATTTGACTGATAGCCTGGCTCTAGATTGCTTATACCCCCATCTTTAATGACTAATAGCTCCACCCTAACTGACTGATAGCCCGGCCTTACAATAGTTGATAGCCCCACCCTAGATTGCTGATAGCCCTGCTCTAAATTACTGATAGCCCCTCCCTAAAAGACTCATAGCTATACCCTAAATGACTGATAGTCCCATCCTAAATTACAGATAGCCCTGCACTAAACTACTGATAGCTCTGCCCTAAATTACTGAGAGCTCAACCCTAAATGACTAATAGTCCCTCCCTAAATTACTGATAACTCCGCCCTAAATGACTGATAGCCCCTCCTTAAATGACTGATAGCCCCTCCCTAAATGACTGCTAGTCCCGCCCTAAATGACTGATAGATCCACCCTAAATTACTGATAGCCCCGCCCTGATGACTGATAGCCCAACCCTAAATGACTGATAGCCCCTGCTTAAATGACTAATAACCCCTCCCTAAATGACTCCACCCTAAATGACCTATAGCCTGGCCCTAGATTGCTGATAGCCCCTCCCTAAATGACTGATAGCCCCTCCCTATATGACTTCACCCTAAATGACTGATAACCTGGCCCTAGATTGCTGTTAGCCCCATCCTAAATGTTTGATAGCCCCTCCCTATATGACTGATAGCCCCTCCCTAAATCAGTCCACCCTAAATGACTAAAAGCCTAGCCCTAGATTGCCTAGGGGCTAACAGTCATTTAGGGCGGGGCTATCAATCATTTAGCGTGGGACTATCAGTCATTTAGGGTAAATGACTGATAGCCCCACCCTAAATGACTCCACCCTAAAGGACTAAAAGCCCCACCCTAAATGATTCATAGCTCCACCCTAAATGACTGATAGCATGGTTTATAACAAGCACTGCAATAAACATAAACATGTGAAGAGTTGATGTCATTCCGACTTTAAGCATCCAATTATAATTCTCATTAGATTCTCATTATCACCACACACTAATATACTGCAATTAATAAGGACAGAACTCAAAAGGAAAACATAATTTATTACAGTAATAAGAATTTGGGATGAAAATGTGTGTTTGATCGTCATTAAAATACCCTCAGAATGCCAGCTAAATGGCTTTATATTCTTAGTCTGGGGTGTTGTATTGCGTGCAACAGTCCAGACGTGTTTCTCCTCAACTCATCCAGAATCAAAACACTGCTTCAAAGCAGAAAAAACTGAGGAAAAGCTCTCAGATGTGAGCTGAGGTTTCTTCAGAAAGTTGTGCTTATGATGAGCTTTTCCTGCACGTATTAATGATACATGTCAATAACAGTTCGCCATGCTCTGCTCTGATCCTAAAGCACACTTAATATTTCATTTCTTGTGTTTATTTCTCTCAGACAGGCCCATATTTCCACTCGATCCTCTACTGAAAGAGCAGCTCTGTTTGTCATTACCGCAGTGTAAATCTCATTACATAACAGCGGTGTGTGATTTCAGCCCTTCGCTGGCTTTGTTTCACTAGTTTAATATCTGTGTTTGTGTGTCTGTTTGAGAATGAAGTATAAAACAGTGCATTTTACCACAGGTTTGCTGTATGAGTTGTAATATAAAGCTTTCACGGCCTGAATCTCACTAATGCCCGAGGATGTCAACATTTTAGAGGCTTTCTGTAAGATGTAGATGCTTTTCAAAGACGTTAGATGTAAATGCAGGGCTGTCTTTGACAGGCTTTCTGACATTATTGGAATCACTGAAGAGAAAGTGCTGTCTACTGAAGATTTCTGTTGTTTCGCTGGGAAAAAATCTGGTTAAACAGCTGTAAATGAACCTCTTTACAACATTTTTATTCTGTTTTTATTTCTATTTAACTTTAGGTCACATGTTCAACGTTGTTTTAAAAAATTGATCATGTGTTTTATGTTATTCAACTGATTGAGTCAACTCAGACCAGGGGTAGCAACCGGGGGTCCCCCGCACTTTTAGAGACAGACCATTCAGAAACAGGTGATTAATAATAATATGAACGTAAACTTTTGGATATCATTCAGCTGTCCCCCCACTTTTAAAATGTCTGCTATGCCCCTGTGTCAGATATGGTTTTATATTTCAAGATTTACATTCATAATTAGCATTTTTGACATTATTTTCATTATTTAAGCCTCATTATTTTTCAAAATTTTTGTTTTTATTTTTAAAATAATCATATTCTGATATGTATTAGTTTGGCACACACTAATATACAGTCCATACAGTCCATATATGGTAAAGACAAAAAAACTAAATCATAAATAAATGTTGTCTAAAGAAAAGAAAATATATGTTTTTTGTGTGTGTGTGTATATATATATATATATATATAGAGAGAGAGAGAGAGAGCGCATTTATTGTGTATGGACATACACCCAAAGCGCTTTACACTCATGACTCCCCCTCATGTCAAACACTCTCTCCACACCACCACTAGTGTGCAGCATCCACTTGGATGATGTGACGGCAGCCACAGGACAATGACACCAGTGCTTCACCACACACCAGCTATTGATGGAGTGGAGAGACAATGATTGAGCCAATTCAGTGGATGGGAATGACTGGGAGGTCATGATGGGTAAGGGCTGATGAAGGGAATTTGGCCAGGATGCCTGGGCTTCACCCCTACTCTTTACCAGAAGTGCCATGACATTTTTAATGACCACAGAGAGTCAGGACCTCGGTTTCATCTGAAAGACGGTGCTCACTGATATATAGTGTATAGTGTCCCCTTCACTATACTGGGGCATTAGTATTCACACAGACCACAGGTTGAGCGCCCCCTGCTGGACTCACTAACGCTACTTCCAACAGCAACCTAGCTTTCTCATGTGGTCTCCCATCCAGATACTGACCAGGCTCAACCCTGCTTAGCTTCAGTGAGTAACCGCTCTTGGGCTGCAGAGTGATATGGCAACAATGTACACTGCAAAACCCAACAGTCAACTTTATCAAATCAAATGATTGTAGTTAACTCAAAAGTTAATTCTACTCATTTGAAAAGAGTTTTGAACTCAGTGTTGAAGGTAATGAGTTAATTACACACCTCATCACCTCAACTTAAATAGAGTAAGTTCACAGTACTCATGTAGATTATTTTTAATAACTCAAATGGTTTGTAGCAATCGGTTTGAGTTGCTTTAACTCATTGGGTTTTACAGTACTCAGTTGGTTTGAGTTCTCTTTGTTTATTGGGTTTTACTGTGCTCAAATTGCTCCGTTTACTCAAATAGATTAAGTTCACAGTATTGATTAGGTTTAGTTTTTGAACTTAAATGGTTTGTTGCAATCAAATGGTTTACCTTGACTTTTTGGGATTTACAGTGTACAAAATGCTTTAATTTTTAACTACTTTCTATATAATTAAATAATATTTTTGTCTTTAAAGTTTACCTTTAAACACTTTTGTATGTTAATTATCCAATTATAATTGTTATCCAATTCCCATTTATTATTTAAATAATAACACCACTCACATTCTCATTATAAAAAGCAACCAAAAATCTTGACCAATATTCACATTTTAATTCTTAAATGTTAGTTCTGGTCCCCTGAATAATGCAAAAACAATCAACAAATGATTTATAATGCCATATTAATAAATGTTGAATTTATTACTATAATTAATACGTGTTTTCATTGTTAGTTCATATTGATTAGCTAATGTAAACAACTTTAAAACTATTTATAATGTACACTGTAAAAATGCAGGGTTCCACACAATTTATTCAAATTTTCAACACAAGTCAAGGTGGTTAACTTAACAGATTTAACAAATATAAGTGGATTGAACATAAAAAAAATTAAGTTGTCCCAACAAAATCTCAAGAATTGTGTTGTTTCAACTCATTCACTTAAGTAGTTTGAACAAGTAATATTTTTTGAGTGTACACTACATAAGGGGTTTTCAACATTTTAGGACACCCCCCACCCCCACCAGCCCTACCGCGAGCCAAAATTAAAATGCATGTTCAAATATTATTCACACATTACTTGCTGCGTTTTAAGTGCATATAATAATTACATTGGAACATAAATATTCAGCTTACCTGATTCAGTGTTATGGCTGAGCCTGTTTGTTTGAGGACAACACGCAAATCCGTGGTTGGATTCCTGACACGACTAACCATAAATCATCTTCCACTGTAAATAAGCGTGAGCCATAGCCTACTTGCTTTTGAGTACTTAAATACAGAAAATTCTGCTTTGCAAAGCCAAGTTCACAGAGCCCTGATGATGTGATTGAGTGGGCAACAATACTCTTATTTTAATATGATAAGACAATACTCTGATTAAGAGTCGACCTTATAAACAGCAATTTTTGATGACCTCAATACGACTAAAGTCATAATTTAACTAACGAGAAATGGAATTAAGACGTGGAGAATTCATATATCAGTGGCGTTATTGACGTAAACGTCATCATGTAGGACTTTTCACCACATTTTGTGACAAGATCCACACAGTAAAGGCTGTCAGTAAAGGACCGCAGACACACACACAGAAATGCGCAAGTTTTTTTTCTTTCCATTGGGCCTGCGGTATTAAATTCCATTAAAACAACACTCTTCCAGCAGTCCTTACTCCTTATTTGCATCCAATACCCCAGTTTGTCACAGGGACATGAATGAAATGTTCATGAGTGAAAGTGAAACTGCCGAACTGCAGTTAAAGTCAAAAAATTAAAGATGAAACACTTGAAATTACATGAAACTAGAGGAAACGTGGATGGCGTGGTGACGCAACATTCACAAAGCACTTTCCCAACCTCCCCTCACCTCCTCACTATTATAATTAATAGTATTACTTTTACTTTTGTTACCATTATTATTATTACTGTCATGACTTGTCCTCCTGTTATTATTATTACAAGTATTTCTACCATTGTCATTATCCAGGTTGCTGTAGTTGTTGTAGGAGCGATTGTAGTTGGGGTTGTTGAAGTTGTAGTTGTTTCTGTAGTAGTAGATGTCATTGGTATAGTGGTATCAGAAGTAGTAGAGGTGTTGTTGTTGTTGTTGTTGTAGTAGTAGTAGTCATTGTCGGTGTAGTAGTATCAGAAGTAGTAGATGTAGATGTTGTAGTAGCAGTCATTGCTGTAGTAGTATCAGTAGTAGTAGTCGTTGTAGGAGTATCAGTAGTAGTAGTCATTGTATTAGTACTGTAGTAGTAGTAGTAGTCGTGGTTGTGGCTGTAGTAGCAGCAGTAGTAGTTGTAACATTAGTAACTTTTTGCTGTAGTAGTAGTAGTTGGTGTACTGCTTGTGATTTATTATTGTTGTTGTTGTCAGTTATTATTACTGTTGTCCTTTCTTTTTACTGTCATTATTACTATCATACATTACTAGCCTTGTTGTCACTCCTTACCACCGACTAGTTTCTATCTGTTATCTATGATACTTGCTTCATTTATGGACTGTTATTGTCCCTTATGTATGTACCTGTCCGCCAAGTTACCTTTACATGCACACACACATGCACATACACACACCTGCCAGTACCTGACTGTATTGTTGTTGTTTTTATTGACGTTTAATTTTCTTTGTATTTGTACGATCCCAATTTGTGTACCTTTTGCGTATCCAAATTTTAAAAAAGCACTTAATGTAAACACCTTAATTATATTATTGTCTTATTCGGATTAGGGCAAGGGCACTTTTTTTTGCCAGACGCTCATCGGTTTTACTTTCATTCATCATCATTCATTTTAAAAAGCACCCGGTCCATTTTACCTGTATATGTTTTACTGGAACGCATTAACTCTACAGGTGCCTGATAGTTAGTCGTGGAACTCAACTCAAATTCTCATGCCCAAAGACATGCGCTATAGGGGAATTAATGAACTAAATTGGACGTAGTGAATGTGTGATTGTTTCCCAGTGATGGGTTGCAGCTGTAAGGGCATTCTCTGTGTAAAAACATATGCTGGATAAGTTGGTGGTTCATTCCACTGTGGCAACCCCTGATGAATAAAGGGACTAAGCTGAAAAGAAAATGAATGAATGATTATTAACTTTATCAATTTGTGTTGGGACAGCATGAAGTTATTGTGTGGAACGCAGCTTTTTTTTTTACAGTGTATAAAAACTGTTTATATAACTGTATATAATTTATTCATCCATTCATTCGTAGTGTCTATTCATCATTTTAGTTTTTTCCATAGGAATGATAAGTCGGCTGTAGTTTAGCGTGTTGAGAGATGTCCTCCAGTTGGATGATGAAGACGGACTCATTACTAAATGCAGATCTGCGTTGCAGTTGCCAGCTTAAACAAATGCATCTGCCAATAAGCATGAGGAGCAGAGCCGTGCTGTAAGATTCATCTCATCCGCAGATTAATCATGGTGAATGTAAGAAATGACAGTGCGTGCGGCCACTGGCGGCTAGCAGTGAAGCAGACACTAATGACACGCCATTAATTACCAAGACTAATTACAAAGACCTCGTTCGCATCACCATGACGACAGCGTCCTGCAGCACTGAAGTGTCTGCTTGTTCATTAACACCTGCAAACTCACAAATATCCTGAACCGAAGATCCTCTAACTGAATGGGTTGTCAAGGTGTCACTATGCATTTGCAAGGATGGTTGTGTAACGCAGTGTAGTTGTGCAACCATAGCAACTTTAGAATTACCACAACAGATTAATTACTATAGCTGTTGTGTTACCATGGAAACTTTAACATCACCACAACATATCAATTACAGTAGTTGTTGTGTTACCATGGCAACTTTAGAATCACCACAAAAGGTCAATTGCAATAGTTGTTGTGTTACCATAGTAACTTTAGAATCACCACAACAGATTAATTACTATAGCTGTTGTGTTACTATAGCAACTTTAAAATCACCACAAAAGATCAATTGCAGTAGTTGTTTTGTTACCATAGCAACTTTAGAACCACCACAAAAGATCAACTACAGTAGTTGTTGTGTTACCATAGCAACTTTAGAATCACCACAAAAGATCAATTGCAGTAGTTGTTGTGTTACCATAGCAACTTTAGAATCACCACAAAAGATCAGTTACTGTAGTTGCTGTTACCATAGCAACTTTGGAATCACCACAACAGATCAATTACAATAGCTGTTGTGTTACCATAGCAACTATAGAATCACCACAGCAAATCAAGTACTATAGTTGTTGTAACCATAGCAACTTTAGAATCTCCACAACAGATCAGTTACTATAGTTGTTGTGTTACCATAGCAACTTTAGTATCACAACAGCAGATCAGTTACTGTAGTTGTTCTTACCATAGCAACTTTAGAATCACCACAACAGATCAACTACTATAGTTGTGTTACCATAGCAGCTATAGAATACGCACTACAAATCATTTACTATAGTTGTTGTGTTACCATAGCAACTTTAGTATCACAACAGCAGATCAGTTACTGTAGTTGTTCTTACCATAGCAACTTTAGAATCACCACAACAAATCTATTACAATAGTTGCTGTTACGATAGCAACTTTAGAATCACCAAAACAGATCAACTACTATAGTTGTGTTACCATAGCAGCTATAGAATCAGCTCTACAAATCATTTACTATAGGTGTTGTGTTACCATAGCAACTATAGAATCACCACAATCAATTACTATAGTTGTTGTTACCAAAGCAATATTATAATCACCACATTAGATCAGTAACTTTAGTTGTTGTGTTACCATAGCAACTACAGAATCACCACAACAGATTAATTCCAGGATTTTACAATCGTATGGCTCAAAAACCCTATATATTAACCCTATTTTAAACCCTATAGTATTTACTATAAATCACTAAATGATGAAAAGAAAATCAAACCAGTTGCTGATTTTCTGTATTAAACTCATTAAGCTTCATCTGAGGCATTTCTCCTGTGAAGAGCGACTCTAAAAGGCTTTTCTTTTCGGTCAATAAGGAATAACAGTTGTTTCCGTTGCGAATCTTGTGAAGAGAATCGATGCGCAGACGCTCTTGATCTGCTTAATCGATGTGTGGAGTTGATTTGATGCGCTGTGACATTTGTGCCTGCAGACGTGTGTTCAGGCCTCTGCGGGTGGAGGATCTGCTTAATTGAGGAGCTTTTAGCAGCGTGTGTTTGTGAAGATGGTGCGCTGGAGACAGATGTTTCTAGATGAGCGGAGAAAGGTCACCTTCTACACACAGTCCTGCTCCCGGAGGTGATGCTCACATGACATTTTCATCTCAAAACCACGATGAACTCGCAGCTGATGGAGGAAAAGCAGGTCAGATTTTTATGCAATTCAAAAAAAGAGACTCAGAAGTCAAGTCAAGTCACTTTGAGCTTCATTGTCATTCTTCTACACTGAAAAAAATGATTTAAACAAACAAATTAATTTGAACATTACTACATTTAATTTGTTTGTTTAAATTCAGCCCATATATTTGTTTGCAACCAATTAGCCTACCTTAAAAAGATATAATAAATCTAATTAATCATTTTTTCAGTGTACATGTGTGGAAGAAATGTCATGCCATAATCATAAATATGAACACAACACTGTATGTAAAAGCTATTTTAAGGCTGTACATAACACATACTAAACAGTCTAACTATACACATGCTATAAATACTTATACATAGCATAACATACATAACATAAATACCAAAGACAGACTATACAAGTTCTTTTACATAAGACAGAACAATATTGTGTGAGATATTGTTTAAAGGAGGTATTTACTGTAAGGTTGAAGAAAACAAGTACAGGTGGAGGGAGGGGGGGGGGGCGTTTTCCACCCTCACTATTTTGCTGCCCTAGACGGCCACCTAGGTCTCCTCTATGGACGCGCCAGCCCTGGATGGAAGGTGTATATGCTGTTCAAATCCAATAATTATATATGTTATTTTATACTGCAATGTCCTCTGTCATGCATCTGGATGCTAAAACTAAGCATATCTTCCACTGAGCGTAACTCTATAAGCCAAGAAATTAACTAAACATAATGATATATTTAATCAAAGGCTTCAGAATAAAATATCAAGCTCTCGCATATGAAGTTAAACTCTCAAATTATCTGTAATCATCATTCATACGTAATTTTAGATTAATATAATGCGACTAATTGAAAAGCCATTAAAACATAAGCTGTAAAAATGCAAGACTGGGAATTTTTCCCATGGCATTTGGCAGAGGGAGTGGGTTTGCACTGAATTTCTTGCCTCATTGAGATTTAGAGTCGTCCTCTTGGAGTTAGAAATTATTTAGTTTATCATATTTTTTTTACAGAACAGTCCATACAGAACATTTGAATGGACTATCACAAGAAGGCTAGGCAATATGTAGTACAGTGTTTAAATCAGGGGTCACCAATCTCGGTCCTGGAGGGCCGGTGTCCCTGCAGGGTTTAGCTCCAACTTGCCTTAACACACCTGGCGGGGTGTTTCAAGTATACCTAGTAAGACCTTGATTAGCTCATTCAGGTGTGTTTGATTAGGGTTGGAGCTAAAATCTGCATGACACCGGATCTCCAGGAACAAGTTCTGTGACCCCTGGTTTAAATAGTTAACAATAACTAGTCTGTTTTGGGCGGCACGGTGGCTCAGTGGTCAGCACTGTCACCTCACAGCAAGTAGGTCGCTGGTTCGACTCCCAGCTGGGTCATTTGGCATGTCTGTGTGGAGTTTGCATGTTCTCCCCGTGTTGGTGTGGGTTTCCTCCGGGTGAGCTAAAAGCTGACAGCCCTGGGAAACACACATACGCACTGTATTTCGGACGGCAGACATGTGAACTAGGAGAACGTTTATCTCTCGTGCTTGAATTACATCTGACAGATTATAACGGCTTTAACATATACCCTTCTAAGTTGTGTGTCACGAAAACAGCCCGTAATCCATTAAAAACGCTGTTGAAACCCGTTTTCGGAGTGCAAATGACCTATTGTAGACACTGTAAACAAAAGTTCTAACCATTCTACTGGAAGACGCTGGTCACTATGGTGCCCTCCATGCAGCAGCCAAGAAAAAGGTCAATAAATAGCCTAATGTTTTAAATGAGCTTTTAGAACAATAAAAGTCCAAATCTGGGTAAATATAGGACACAGAGACATAAAATTAAACAGTTTTACAATTTTGGTGCTTTTTGACAGATGTTTATTTTAGCTCTTGGGCTGCAGAGTGATATGGCAATAATGTACACATGCCAGTGAGCTCAATATCCAATTATTTATCAGTTATGTAATGCCGCATTTTATTGTCAATAACAGAAATGGCATTGTGATGGGACAAACAGTCATGTATTTGATAACTCGTTAGTGAAAAAAGTAATTCTGTTAGTAACGCTGTTTATTTATTATGCTGTTATTCCATCACTGAATAAAACAAATACCTAAAAGTGTAATGAATGTCTGAACAGCACATTATTTAAAGGCAAAATAATCTAATATATCAAAACTGATCAGTGCATAACAAAGCAATCTTTTTTTGTCGGTGTTACCGTTAAAAAGAACAACTGTGTTCTTGCAGCAAACTGTTTTCTGTTCAGCAAATAAATGACTGTCCGGGAAGCAGAGAATGGTCAGAAATTAAAACACATAAATCAAACATTCATCCCCTTTAAGTCCGGCTAGAAAAATTAGAGATTTCTTTGGTTCTGACGGGTCAATAAGCAAGAGCAGCGCCTTTAGCACGCGTTCCCTTAAAATATGAGTTCACACGTTATTGAATGTGTTTCTCTTAGCATTAAAGAAATGCTTTATGATCTATAACGTTGTCAGCAGCCGTGTGGATGTGTTACACAGCCGCAGGTTGAAGAATATAGTTCCATTTTAAATAAAGTGAAAACAACAGCAGCACCGTAGCTTCATGTGTTGATGCTGAATTACGTTAATGCATATGCATTTGCTAGATATGCATATTCATGAGGTTTACGGTCATGCATGAACACAGAGGTTATGCATTTCAATAATTGATGAGGAAAGCTGGTTATTAGTCTGCAGGTTAAGACATATTTTATTGCTTTCTATTAGAAAAACATTAGCTGAGAGTTAGCAGGGGTCATTACAGGCTCAACGAGATGAAAACATTGACTTTTTGATGAAGATGTTAACTATTAGGACATTTACATTATAGATGAGGAGAAAACATGAACAATGAGACAAAATGATGAAAAGGATCAATTATAAAAAGGTCGGCTGAACCGGTTCAGTGTCAAAAATTGGGTTTTGGCCACATGAAAAAAAAACTAGAGTAATTCAAAGTAAATACTATAGTGTAGTGTGTTTGAACTCTAAAGTACTCCAGTTCTTGTGTAGTGGTGATTATATAGATGCTTTGGTAAGATAACTTATACAAACAGATGGACAAACTGTAGGGTGTGTTATACTACTATAACTACAGTCTACTGTAGTAGAAACTAAAGTATAATACAGTATACTACAGTATTTATTAAGTTTTAAAAATGCTGGGTTGTACTGGATTTACCCTATGTGGGGTCAAATATGATGAAACCCAATAAAATAGTTTTTACATTTATTATTTTTATTATAATTATTATTATTCATTCATTCATTTTCCTTCAGCTTAGTCCCTCATCAGTACTAGGAAACACCCATACACATTCATTCACAAACATACGCACACGCACACGCACACACACACACACACACCCACACACACATACACACACACACATACACTATGACCAATTTAGTTCATCAGTTCCCCTATAGCACATGTGTTTGGACTGTGGGGGAAACCGGAGCACCCGGAGGAAACCCACACTAACACAGGGAGAACATGCAAACTCCACACAGAAATGACAACTGACCCAGCTAGGACTCAAACCACTGACCTTCTTGCTGTAAGGCCACAGTGCTAACCACTGAGCCACCATGTTGTCATTATTATTATTATTATTATATTTTTATTTAACTGATGCTACTTAACAGTTGGGTTCCTGCATATTTGACACAACATGGAATAATGACGACCCATTTTTTTTTTTCTGCAGCATTCATTAATAATGATGTTGGGTCAAAATGTCATTTAAATTTAAGCTAAAAATATTTAACCCAACACTGGGTTGTCCATATTTTACCCAGTGTTGAGGTAATACTACCTAGCACAGCATAATCAACTTAATATTTACTATAAATTACAATGTTGGGTTCATTTTTTCAGTTACATTTAAATGAACCTTCTCATGCAATCATTAAGTATGTCCATATTTGTCTCAATGATGGGTTCATTTCTTCAATTAAATTTAAAATGACACTTTTTTTAACCCCATGGTTGAATTTGTACACGTTTGACCCAATGTTGGGTTCATTTTTTCATTCACATTTAAATGAGACTTTTTCATGCAGTTGTTGACTTTGTCCATATTTGACCCATGTTGGGTAAAAAACAATTCGTTTAAATTTAAATGACACTTTTTAACCCAATTGTTTGGTTTGTCCATTTTTAACCCAACATTGTCCATATTTGACCAAACATAACAACCCCTCATTTGTATGGTTGGCATGAGTGTACACTCTGAAGAAATACAGGGTTGATTCTGTAAACACAATCCAGCATTTTCCCCCTGTAGCATACATTAATAATGATGTTGGGTCAAAAAAGTCAAAATGTCAGATAAATTTAATTTTAAATATTTAACCCAACTCTGGGTTGTCCTTATTTGACTCACTGTTGGGGTAATTTTTTCAATTAAATTTAAATGACACCTTGTAACCCAATTGTTGGGTTTGTCCACATTCGACCCAACATTGGGTTATAACAACCCCTTATTTGTATGGTTGGCATGAGTGTACACTTGAAAATAACATGGAGTTGATTCTGTAAACACAATCCAGCATTTCTTTCCTGTAGTTCTTTCCTATTCATTAATAATGGGTTGATGTTGGGTCTTTTTAACCCCATGGTTGAATTTGTCGATGTTTGACCCAATGTTGGGTTCGTTTCTTCATTTATATTTAAATGAGACTTTTTAGTGCAATCATTGAGCTTGTCCATATTTTACCCATGTTGGCTTAATTCTTTTCAGTTAAATTTAAATTACACTTTTTAACCCAATGTTTGGGTTTGCCCATATTTGACCCAACATAACAACCCCTCATTTGCATGGTTGGCATGAGTGTATGCTCTAAAAAAAATGCAGGGTTGATTCTGTAAACACAATCCAGCTTTTTTTTTCCTCAGTAGCATCCATCAATAATGAGGTTGGGTCAAAATAAAAGTCAAAATGTCATTTAAATTTAAGTTTAAATATTTTACTCAATGTTGAGCTGATACTGCCTAGAACAGAATAATCAACTTTAATAAGGTTGAAAATCCCTGTAATATTTAATGTAAATTACAATGTTGGGATGATTTTTTCGAGACTTTTTTCATGCAATCATTGAGTTTGTCCATATTTAACCCAATGTTGGGGTAACTTTTCAATTAAATTTAAATGACACCTTTTAACCCAATTGTTGTGTCTGTCCATATTTAACCCAATGTTGGGGTAACCTTTCAATTAAATTTAAATGACACCTTTTAACCCAATCGTTGTGTCTGTCCATATTTTACCCATGTTGGGTTAATTTTTTCAGTTACATCTAAATAAGACTTTTTTTATGCAATCATTGAGTTTGTTCATATTTAACCCAATGTTAGGGTAACTTTTCAATTAAATTTAAATGGCACTCTTTAACTCAATGTATGTGTCTGCCCATATTTTACCCACGTTGGGTTATTTTTTTAGCTAAATGACACTTTTTAACCCCATGGTTGGCTTTGTCCATATTTGACCCAGCATTGTGTTATAACAACCCCTCATTTGTAGGGTTTTGCTTCTGTAAACACAATCCAGCATTTTTTTTCCTGTAGCATACATTAATATTGAATTAACGTTGGGTCAAAAGTGACAAATCCATTTTTTTATATTTGCATTTTTAACATTTGACCATATTCAACCCAGCATTGGGTTAAATAATTGATGAGACGTAAGTAGATTTTTTAAAATGGAAAATGTCCTCATAAATCTGTATTATATTTGATTGATGAGGCTTTCATGACTCGTATAGCATGCTATAGAGGAAGAAAACAGCTGGACTTTATTTCAGAGGCAGTTTTTGTATATATAAATATGCACTTTGCTGGAGATGAAAGGAAGATGAAATTGAAAGTAAGATGAAAGCCAGAAACTGAGATGAAATTCTGAAAGCTTGTCATGTAAATCAGCACATGAAAAAATGTATATAAATATCATCTGTCACTCATCATCTTCAATATTATGTCTCAGAGATGACATTCAAATGCTTGCTTTTATGATCAAAGCTCTGTGGTGTTTCATATAAAACATTCCTCAAAAAACTTTGGTTGTACATATTTGACCCAGATGTTGCGTTCAATGTTGATTAAATTACTTGTAAAAGTATAACATTACAATTCTGTCACAAAAAAATGTAATTTACCTAATGTAATGTGAAGGTTTGTTACAATGTTTCTGCTCTTTTCTTTTGTTTTTAGATTAAGATTAACCAGCCCAGCATTGGTGTATTTTCAAGCAAATTTAAATGACACTTTTTTTTTACCCATTGGTGGAATTTTTCCATATTCGACTTAACATTGAGTTAATTTTCAATTAAATTTCAGCAAACTTTGAATGACACTTTTTAACCCAATGATTGTGTTTGTCCATATTTGACCTAATGTTAGGTTAACATCTTCAATTAAATTTAAATTACGCTTTAATTAACCCATTGGATGTGTTTGTCCGTATTTGACCCAACATTGACTTGTTGTTGTTTTTTTTTTCATTTCAATTCAAATGACATTTTTATTTGATTTTTGATTTTATTTGGTTGGATTTGTCCACATTTGACCCAACGTTGGATTAATTTTTTCAGTTAATTTTAAATGACGCTTTTTAACAAAGTGGTTGGGTTTCTCCATATTTGACTCAACATTAAGTACATTTTTTTCACTTAAATGTAAATGACACTTTCTAACCCAATGGTTGAATTTGTCCATATTTGACACAATGCTGGGTTGATTTTTTTTCAGTTACATTTAGACTTTTTCATGCAAGAGTTTGTCCATATTTGTCCCAATGCTTAGTTAATTTTTTTATTAAATATAAATGACACTTTTTAATGCAATCGTTGGGTTTGTCTATATTTCACCCAACTTTAGGTTAATTTTTTTTAATAAAATTTAAATGACTCTTTTTAACCAAATTGCTGGGTTTGTCCATATTTGACCCAACATTAGGTTAATTATTTTTAATTAAATTTAAATGATACTTTTTAACCCAATGGTTGTGTTGGTCCATATTTAACCAAACATTGGGTTCATTTCATCAGTCAATTTTAAATTACAGGTTTTAACCCAATGGTTGTGTTGGTTCATATTTGACCCAACATTGTGTTCATTTCATCAGTTAATTTTAAAGTACAGGTTTTAACCCAATGGTTGTGTTGGTTCATATTTGACCCAACATTGAGTTCATTTTTTCAGTTCATCTTAATTGACACTTTTAAAACTAATGGTTGTGTTTGTTCATATTTGACCCAATGTTGGGTTGTCAATGTTGGGCGACCTGAGTTCGATTTCTGGCTTGAGGTCCATTGCTCACCCTTCCCCTCTCTCTGCTCCCAACTATTTACTGTCAATTCACTGCACTCTTCTATCCATTAAAGCTTAATAAAGTTATAAATAAATGACACTTTTTAACCCAATAGTTGGGTTTGTCCATATATGGCCCAACATTGGGGTAATTATTTTCAGTTAAATTTAAATGACACTTTTTAACCAAATTGCTGGGTTTGTCCATATTTGACCCAACATTAGGTTAATTATTTTTAATTAAATTTAAATGATACTTTTTAACCCAATGGTTGTGTTGGTCCATATTTAACCCAACATTGGGTTCATTTCATCAGTTAATTTTAAATTACAGGTTTTAACCCAATGGTTGTGTTGGTTCATATTTGACCCAACATTGTGTTCATTTCATCAGTTAATTTTAAAGTACAGGTTTTAACCCAATGGTTGTGTTGGTTCATATTTGACCCAACATTGTGTTAATTTCATCAGTTAAATTTAAATTACACATTTTAACCCAATGGTTGTGTTGGTTCATATTTGACCCAACATTGAGTTCATTTTTTCAGTTCATCTTAAATGACACTTTTAAAACTAATGGTTGTGTTTGTTCATATTTGACCCGATGTTGGGTTGGCAATGTTGGGCGACCTGAGTTCGATTTCTGGCTTGAGGTCCATTGCTCACCCTTCCCCTCTCTCTGCTCCCAACTATTTACTGTCAATTCACTGCACTCTTCTATCCATTAAAGCTTAAAAAAAGTTATATATAAATAACACTTTTTAACCCAGTGGTTGGGTTTGTCCATATTTGACCTAACATTGGGTTAATTATTTTCAATTAAATTTAAATGACACTTTTAAACCCAATTGTTAGGTTTGTCTTTACTTAACCCAATGCTAGAGTCGTTTTTTCAATAACATTTAAATAATTATTTTAAATGCAATTGTTGGGTTTGTACATATTTCACCCAGTGTTGGGTCCATTTATTCCATCAAATGTAAATTACACTTTTAAACCCAAGTTAATTGGTTATGTTTGTACATATTTAACCCAACATTGGATTAATTATTTTCAGCTAAATTGAAATGACACCTTCTAACCCAATGGTTGTGTTTGTCCATATTTGACCCATGCTGGGTATTTTTTTCAGTTGAATTTAAATGAAACTTTTTAACCCAATGGCTGGGTTTGTTCATGTTTGACCCAATGTTATTTTTTAAAATTAAATTTAAATCCATATTTGACCAAACATTGGGTTATAACAACCCCTCGTTTGTATGGTTGGCATAAGTATATAATAAGAGACTCATTAAACAAATAACAGCTCTGCAGCACTTTACTTTTGCATTGGTGTTGACTTGCGCTCTCACAGTCAGTCTATTGCAGGCGGCCGTAATAATCTGCATTTGCGCTCGATTAGAAAGCTCAGCAGGTTTCAGTGGGATGAACCGCGTCATCTGTAATGTGACTTGCTCATTTATCAAGTCTGAAGCCAAACTCTCCAACCACAGCAAAACTAATGCAGAGCTTCAGCGGGGAAAGATGAACTTCACGCTTTCCACACTGATGAAACACCTACTGCATTACTGAAGGCCTGCTTTATACCTCTGACAGAGAGCCAAGATGCTTTCCTTTAATCTATTAAAAGAGAGAGAGAGAGAGAGAGAGAGAGAGAGAGAGAGAGAGAGAGAGAGAGAGAGAGAGAGAGGTTAGTAATAAATCAGGAGTTCTTAATGTCTAAATTCTGCAAAATCTGAATTTTCATTAACGTCAAAGGTCTGAAAATATAACAAAATAATATAATATAACAGTATAATATATATATATATATATATATATATATATATATATATATATATATATATATATATATATATATATATATATATATATATATATATATATATATATATATATATATATATATTAGCGAGAGGTCTGCAGAGTGGATGATCAACATCAACAGCCTGAGGTATCAAGACATTCTTCAGCAGGATAGCGCTCCTCATACTTCAGCCTCCACATCAAAGTTCTTGAAAGCAAAGAAGGTCAAGGTGCTGCAGGATTGGCCAGCCCAGTCACCAGACATGAACATTATTAAGCATATCTGGGGTAAGATGGAGGAGGCATTGAAGATGAACCCAGATAATCTTGATGAACTCTGGGAGTCCTGCAAGAAGGCTTTCTTTGTCATTCCAGATGACTTTATTAATCAGTGATTTGAGTCATTGAGAGATGTATGGATGCAGTCCTCCAAGCTCATGATGGAGTCAGACACAATATTCATTCTGTTTGCTCTGCAGCATGAGCACATATTCTATACTGGACATTATTGAAGGTTCAGTGATGAGACTTTTGTCTAAGCAGAGTCAGACCTTACTGTCCTAATGAAATCATTAATAATCAAGACATGATCATATTTTATTGTGGTCAAATAAGCATCATCTAGAGGCTTTTGCCTTTCATATAAGACACTTCTGATACCAAATGATCAACTAGAAGTCAAGTTATTATTGTTATAGTTATTAATGTATTATTATATAATGTATAATATAGTTATTAATGTATTTTTGTCCCACTGGAGCTCCTGTAAAAGTCTCTGCACGTCTCTGATGTGGAGTATACAGCAGTGGAGCAGACAGAAGAGCGTCTGATATGAGCCGAAGAGCACTTTTGACTGAAGTTTCTCCTTCTCTTTCTGTCTCTGCTCTATTATCCTGAAACAAAGCCAATCGATATTTCATCAGTTTTTCTGCCGCTTTGAGCTCGACAGAAACCTCTGGACTAAAACCCTCAGGAAAGAGCCGGCATTCGGATATCATTATCTGCTCCACAACACCGAGATGTTTTATCTGCTTCTGTCGGCTGTTCCCCATTTTACACCTCAGAAAAGTGACCTGAATAAATCAACAACATGCTGGAAATATGTACAATTATATACAGTCAGAATTATTCGCCCTCCTGAATATTTTTTTCTCAAATTTCTATTTAACAGAGCAGCTTTTTTTTAAAGGGCACCTATGGTCAAAAATCTACTTTTCAAGCTGTTTGGACAGACATATGTGCATGTATGGTGTATAGAGCGTCATATTGGGGTGATATAAACACACCCAGTGCTTTTTTTTTCAATTTAACAACATAATAACGGTGGACCAATTGGAGCGGTTTTCAAACCGACCGCTACCTGACGTAGGAGAGCGGTCCCCCCGCCCACCAATATTGATTGACAGGCGCGTCATCATATCCTCAGTTTGTTGATTCACGTCCGCCATTTTCAGCGTGAGTCGAAGCGATATCACTAAAGCAACACGCTAGCTCTATTTTTAGATGCAAGGCTCATTGGGCTCAACACAAGATCAATATTCTCCACATTATCGCTCTAATCGGAATTATTGGTTGTATCTTTAGGTAGGTTTGCAAACATGTGTACTTCTCATTGAGTCTACCTTATACTTCAGCTGTTTGCATTTCTCGCTATCCCAGAAGCTCCCTGTGATCTTAACTAGCATGCGTTTTAGAATTCTAAACATCGGTTTCTATCAGGGTACACTCAAGTCGACGGCTGGGAACAGCTGCAGAAACCGATGTTTAGAATTCAAAAATGCGTGGCGCGACGATTCGGGACACTTCATGTTTCTGCCGCGCCACAGAGAGTGTCTGGTGTGCCGTGTCGCGGCTTCGAGTGGCGCATCCGGTGCCTCAGTCAAAGTTAATTCAGTGTGCGTGGTTATTAGTTTCTGTGTACAAGCTCGGCACTTAAAACTAGCACACAGTCGGCTGTAAAACTGTACAAAGACACAAATGATTTTGTACTCTCTGCTTGGTCTGTGTCAGAGTCGTACATGTACGACTGAATGGTGATCCTCTCTCTCCTTCTTCGTCTGCCTGTCTGTTGCAAACGCAGAGCGGGTGAGCTCATGGCCCCGCCCCCATGTTACGTTGGCGGGAAGCCGAAACTAATTTACATGTGAAGCAACACACCCCTAAATCAGCGAGCTGTGGACACGCCCCCAACATGACACTTTTTAACACATTATAATAAAACAATCTGAATTGTGTTTTAAACTGAAGCTAAACTGGCACACTCAGAACAACCAGAATATTAATATTAAATCAGAAAAAAGAGGTCAACTATGTGCCCTTTAAGTTAACTCATTTCTAATAACTGATTTATTTTCTCTTTGCCATGATGACAGCACATAATATTTGACTAGATATTCTTCAAGACACTAGTATTCAGCTTAAAGTGACATTTAAAGCTTAACTAGGTTAATTAGGGTAAAGTTAAGATAATTAGGCGAGTCATTGCATAAGAGTGGTTTATTCTGGAGACTATCCAAAACTAATATTGCTTAAAGGGGCTAATAATGACCTTGAAATAGGTTTAAACGATTAAAAAACTGCTTTTATTCTAGCTGAAATGAAACAAATAAGACTTTCTCCAGAAGAAAAAATATTATCAGACATACTGTAAAAAATTCCTGAATCTGTTGATAATGAGCTTATAGGTCACACTTTATGATATGGTTTTATTAGTTAATATATTTACTAACATGAGCTAATAATGAACAATACTTGCGCAGCATTTATTAAACATTCATTCTTTCTTTCTCCTTCAGCCCCTTATTTATCAGGGGTCGCCACAGCAAAATGAACTGCCAACTATTCCAGCAGTTTTACACAATGGATGCCCTTCCAGCTGTAACCCAGTACTGGGAAACACCCATACACACTCATTTACTCATACACTACGGCGAATTTAGTTCATCAAATTCTCCTATAGAGCATGTGTTTGGACTGTGAGGGAAACCGGAGCACCCGGAGGAAACCCACGCCAACAGGGCGAGAACATGCGAACTCCACACAGAAATGACAACTGTCCCAGCCGGGTCTTGAACCAGTGACGTTCTTGCTCTGAGGATACAGTGCTAACCACTGAGCCACCGTGTCCCCCATAACAGTTCAAAATTTATTAACACAATTTTAGAACCAAGTTAAGAACCAATAATGAATGACTTTATAATGTTAACAAAAGCAAATAAATAAATACTGTAATAAATGTGTTGGTCACAATTGTTAATGTTAGTAAATACTGTTAGTAATACTAATACTGACTAAAACAACCTGAGTTATATCTGGCTAAATTCCCTTCATCGGCCCTTACTCATCATGGCCTCCCAATCATCCCCATTCACCGAATTGCCTCCATCACTGACTACGTTTACATGGACTTCAGTAATCGAATTTTTCGCCTTAATCTAATTAAGACAATAATAAGATTAAGGCATTTACATGAGCTGCTTTTTGAGTGTTTCTTTCATGATGGTGTTTTACATGTTATAGCACATAATTAGATTAGCGTCATTGTGTCACCGCACTATGCGCATTTCCTCCGGAGCTTCATAGAATTTCGGATGTTCATTATTAATTTGTCGACTTTAACTGCGGTTTGACACTTTCACTTTCATTTGGGCATGCCCCCCTGTGATAAACGAGATATTGGACGCAACTATGAACTGCTGGAAGAGTGTAGTTTTAATAGAAGTTCATATCGGATGCTGAATGGAAGAAAAAAACTTCTGCATTTCACGATGCAGGTGTCTGTGGTCTCCATTCACTTGGTAGGCGCAAAGAATGTCAAACAGCCGTGTGTGTGTGTGTGTGTGTGTGTGTGTGTGTGTGTGTGTGTGTGTGTGTGTGTGTGTTTGTGTGTGTGTGTGTGTGAACTATCCTGTCGAAAAATGCGACGAAAAGCCATATATGACGGTAATAGTTCGATTAAGGTGTTTACATACTGTGCACTTCAATAATGCGACTGAAATCGGCATACTCCACACGTCTTAATTCGATTTCTCTTTAGTTCGATTATGACCCTAATCGGATTAAATGAATCAAAAATCGCTGTTTACATGGTGGACTCTTAATCAGAGTATTGTCTTAATCGCAATAAAATCGAATTGGTGTCCATGTAAACGTAGTCTCTGTCTCTCCACTCCACCTACAGCTGGTGTGTGGTGAAGCACTGGCCTGTGGCTGCCACTGTCCTGTGGCTGCCATCACATCATCCAAGTGGATACTGCACACTGGTGGTGGTGTGGAGAGACCCCCGCCCTTCATAATTGTGAAGCGTTTTGGGTGTATGGCCATACGGTAACACTTTATAATAACTACACCCTATAAATCATTTATTAAGCATTAGCATCTAGTGAATTCATTATCTGTTAAGCATTAACTCTACATTAATAAACGTTAGTAAGCAGTTTATAAATGCAGCTACAAACTCTGTATTCTTGACTTACAAACATATTTATAAAGTCCTTAATAATTGCACTTTCTTACTTAGTTAATGGTTTATTTTTCATTACTAAATTAAGTATCGCATTATTTACAAACCATTTTTATTTAAGAGTAGTTTTAAGATCATTCAGAATGAGTTAGTAAATGATTAATAAACTATTGAAATCAACATTTATATGTCTTATTATTCAGGCATGTTACTATGTATGTTAATAAATGCTTTATTAACTCAACTTCATCTAGTTTTGTGACCTAATCTAAAGTGAGGACTATTAATGCTTTATAAATTATTTATAAATGACAAATAAAGGCTCAGTTAAATTCTAAACAGGGTACTTCAAATAAAAAATAAATCTTTGCAACCTTATCTAAAATAAAATAACTGTAGAGTTTAAACATTGCATCTTATTATATCGTTAAATTATTATATTGTTGTTGTTGTTTTATCCAGTTTAATGTCGATTTTTGACACTCCTGTTATTTGGCAATGTTCAAACTTTACAGTAATTTTATTTTTTTAGAAAAGATTGCAAAGATTATTGTTCATTTGATTCTGAGCCTTTAATTGTCATTTATAAGGGATTTATAAAGCATAAATAGTCCTCACTTTAGATTAGGTCACAAAATTGCATAAAGTTGAGTTATTAAAGCATTTATTAACATATTAGTTAACTATTAGTACATGCCTGAATAATAATATATATAAATGTTGATTTCAATAGTGTATTAATCATTTACTAACTCATTCTGAATGATCCTAAAAACCCTTAACTACTCTTAAATAAAAATGGTTGGTAAATAATGCGATACTTAATTTAGTAATGAAAAATAAATCATTAACAAAGTATGAAAATACAATTATTAAGCACATTATACATGTGGTTGTAACTCAATAATACAGCATTTGTATCTGCAGTTATAAACTGCTTACTAACATTTATTAATGTAGAGTTAATGCTTAACAGATAATGAATTCACTAGATGCTAATGCTTAGTAAATGATTTATAGTGTGTAGTTATTATAAAGTGTTACCATATATTTAAGTTGCATAAATATTAGGCTCATGCAGGAATTTGTGGATATGAATCAGTGTGTTGGGTTTATTATTGTATATCGGATTATTAATATTTGAAATTATATTTTAAGTTTTTATATTACATAATATTTAAAAACCATTGTATTATTTACAATATTAGAAAAAATGATTGTTTTTTATCAGGGTTTAATTGACATTGTTTTTATTTTCTATTATTATTCTTAAAATATTTTATGCTTTTTTTTAGTAAAATCTGTAAATGACAATAAACTATAATAATTATTTTTAAATATGATTAACTATTCACATTAAATTATTGATTTAAAATTTTATTGTTATTCATTATTTAATAATAATAATATGTCTGATTCAGCGGCACAGTGACTCAGTGGTTAGCACTGTGGCCTCACAGCAAGAAGGTCGCTGGTTTGAGTCAAGTGTCATTTAAGTTTAATTGAAAATAATTACCCCAATGTTGGGCCATACAGTATATGGACAAACCCAACCATTGGGTTAAAAGAGAACAAACAATTCTGTGTGGAGTTTGCATGTTCTCTCCATGTTGGCGTGGATTTCCTCTGGGTGCTCCGGTTTCCCCAACACTCCGAAAACACACAATAGGGGAGTTGAATAACCTAAATTGGCCGTAGTGTATGAGTGTGTGTGTGAGAATGGGTGTTTCCCAGCACTGGGTTGCAACGGGTAGGGCATCAGCTGCTAAAAAACATTTGCTGGAATAGTTGTCGGTTCATTCCGCTGTGGCGACCTCTGAAATAGAGACTAAGCTGAAGGAAAATAAATGAATTGATGAAGATGCAATTATTATTCAATAAATAGCTTTTTAAGACATCATTTGATATGTCAACTCAAGCATGATGCTATTTGCTGTCTTCTTCAGTGTAAACTCACTCAAAATTATATATTTTTTTTCTGTAATGTAATGGGTTTCACATTACCTCCTAATGAATTAAAGCCAAATTTGTCAGTGGATATTTTACAGCATCAGTCAGAGGTATTTTTAGATCCACAATACAATGCCAGACTTCAGACATGGTGTGAGAAAAGTTATTTATATAAGTTTATTAAGAGTTTGTGGTTCATATTTCATGTGGTGATTAATGTGTCAGTCTGGATGGTGACAAATACCAGAATCACAGGCCTCATTATTCATGTGTTGCTGTAGGAGTGAAGCTCGTGGAGACAGAAAAAGACATGTTTTTCTCCAAAACCCACCGAGTGTTGCTCCAAACGCCGTCCTGACGCATGAGGTGGGAGGATTCAGTTTTAGCCAATTAATATTGGAAATAATATTGCATTTTTTATTTGTGTAATTCTTATTATTAGAGATTTTATTGTTTGTGATTACTTTTACATTGTTAGTAAATTTCATTCATTCATTTTCTTTTCGGCTTACTCCCTTTATTAATCTGGGGTCGCCACAGCGGAATGAAACGCCAACTTATCCAGCATATGTTTTACGCAGCGGATGCCTTTCCAGCTGCAACCCATTGCTGGGAAACACCCATACACACTCATTCACACGAATACACTACAGACAATTTTAGCTTAACCTGTTCAACTGTGCCACATGTTTTTTTTTTTGGATTTAAGTGACTTTGAAGATGACATGGTTGTTGCTGCCAGACGGGCTGCTCTGAGTATTTCAGAAACTGCTGATCTACTGGGAATTTCATGCACAACCATCTCTAGGGTTTACAGAGAATGGTCCGACAAAGTCCAAAGACTGAGTCTCCATTTCTGCTGCCACATTCGGATGGTCGGGTCAGAATTTGGCATCAACACCATGAAAGCATGGGTTCAGGCTGCTGGTGGTGGTGTAATGGTGTGGGGGATATTCTCTTGGCACACTTTGGGTCCATTAATACCAATTGAGCAGAGTGTCAACACCACAGCCTACCTGAGTATTGTTGCTGACCATGTCCATCCCTTTATGACCACAGTGTCTCCGTCTTTTGATGGCTACTTCCAGCAGGATAACGCACCATGTCATAAATCATCTCAGACTGGTTTCTTGAACATGACAATGACTTCACTGTACTCAAATGGCCTCCACAGTCACCAGAGCTCAATCCAATAGAGCACCTTTGGGATGTGGTGGAACGGGAGATTGGCATCATGGATGTGCAGCCAACAAATCTGCAGCAACTGTGTGATGCTATCATGTCAATATGGAGTAAAATCTCTGAGGAATATTTCCAGTACCCTGCTGAATCTACGCCACGAAGGATTAAGACAGTTCTGAAAGCAAAAGTGGGTCCAACCCGGTACTAGTAAGGTGTACCTAATTAAGTGGCTAGTGATACATTCTGTAAACCCTTTTAATTTGAATGCAAATAATAATTTGACAGCACTTGCATACAATCCTTTTAATGCGCTCACCTAACTCCACCCTTAACCCTACTCCATCACAGTGACATTGCTAGCTCCATTGAGTGCATTGTGTCTAACAGTGCATCACTGAGATATGCAGACTCAGCTTGCATCTTCAAGGCTGCATCCAGATCCTCAACTCTATATATAAAGATCTGCTGATGCTTTCATCCCACGTCAGAAAGTGATGAAAGTTGAGAAGTTCAGTCTCAACAGATGGACTTCACCGTTAAAGAGTTTTCAGATCTCTGCTGTTTGGACAGATCCAGCCAAATTGATTTCTCATTATGTGGCAGCTTTAATCTCTCAAGTTTTTTTTTCCAGAGTCAAATCCTGCTTATTACCGGAGCATACGGTGGTAAATAAGAGGCTGTGCTAGACAGTTTAGCACAAATTGCAAAAAGATCCCGTCCCAGAATGAAGGATCTGTCAGGGTTGTTTACCGAGTTTGTATCTGTGGACGTGCAGCGCTTCATTTCTGCTGTTTCCAACGTCTTATTCACTTCATTTAACACTCGCAAAATCTGCTTGATCAGACCGCTGTCAGAGGCGCTGATTGGTTTACATCCAGTCACAGATGCTTGTGAGAAACGACTGCTGCGAGTTCATTTCACACCAACGACAAGGCGTCTGGCATTGTGCTGTTTTTATTGTATAATCATAAATATAGAGGTAGATATGAAGTGATTTATATAATATGGCGGCCATCTGTAACATCTCATTCATTTTAAGCTCTTTCAGCTGGACTGAAATATTTATGCAAGCTTGTTTTTGCAAGCAGAGACAACATCACATTTTGTAAGAGAATTGTGAGATTTAAATAGTAAAACGGACAGATGTTTATTTAAAAAATATATATTTTAAGAATTCACACTTAGCTGATTAGAGCTTGTTTGGCATGCTGTCCCGGGAGAGAGCCCTGAGCTCATAAGACACTCGAGCCTGGGGCTCCCTCCCGTTTGCAAGGCGAGAGTTTGAGCTCAGGTAGATCTGGAGAACTCCCCTGCTGTAGTAGCTAATGAACAGATAGTGATTGCTCTTAATAGATAAATACTTAGAAGCATGTCTATGGTGCTGATTTGGATTAGTCAATTAACTTAAGTTGCATGTTTTTGGATGGTGGGAGGAAACCGGGGGACTCGGGGGAAAGCCACGTGTGCACGGGGAGAACATGTAAACTCAACCCAGGCTCATTCTGAGAACGTAGTCCCGGGGACGTTTCTGGAGACCGCGAAATACGTCCCGGGAGATACGTATTTGTGCCGTTTTTGTTTTCGCGAGTCCGCGAGAGGCCGCTGTGCGCGCTTTTTCCCGCGCCGTTCTCACGTAAACCCGCTAGAGGCCGCTGCCGAACGACCTTCCGCCTGTCTGCCTGGATGACAGAATGATTGACCGTGCGACCGGCCAATCGGCTGACCCACCCTCCTCCGTCCCTAAACCCAACCAACTACGATTCACAAAAGCCGTCCAGAAAAAGAAAAGCCCTCGTCTGATTTTTACCACGTTTTCGGATTTTGACCACATTCTCACCCTGTGATGAACTTGTTCGCTTCATTTTTTGGATTTTGTTTTTGTTTTCTTACCTGATTTCTGGAACCGCTCTTCCCCGGACTCGAACCCGGTCGTCGTCGTGGTCAGCCCCTCTCTGCGCCTCGAGTCCGCCAGAGTACACGAAGAGCTAACCGGACAAACTGGTTGCAGCTGGAAAGCCCTCCACACGGAGGCAAGCGCCGAAGGGAACGGCGTCACACCGCCCCGCAGCGTTCGCTTAAAAAAATGAAATGCAGCCGTACATACCCCCGGCTACGTATTTCGTGCTCTCCAGAAACGTCCCCGGGACTACGTTCTCAGAATGAGCCTGGGTTGTGTAAACTCCACACAGAAATGTCAGCTAGATTGGTAAGGACTAGAACCAGTGACGTTCTTCTTGTGAGGCAACAATGCTGGGCTACCGGGCCACCCATCTAGGAAAGGAGGAGGAGTAGGGGTGGAAGGGGGGATTCTTCAAAACGAAGATGGCTGTTACATGGAGCTTAGGGTATTTATAGTGGCTTAGGAATCATCTGATTGGTGAATCATGAATTGAGTAATGTGGGACAAGCAGCAAACAATCATGAGCACATGATCCTCTCCAAATTAGTTTAGAAAAGAAAATTTACCTTGTTAAAAACAGAGAATTGTCTAAAGTGACATTTCTGAAAAAGAGGTATTTTATTTACCAGCTAGTAACCTTATCATGACATATAAAATGAAACTTCTGAACCTAACCAGAGGAGCTTGATAAAAAATAAACAAGATAGGCGGTCTGATGGATTTAGAGGGTTTTGCATCTGAACTCTTCACATGTACTTGTGAATTGTACTTACTTCATGTACTTACTTCATGTTTTTGTGAAAATACACACGTGAGCTCCCTCAACTTTACCTGTGTGAAGGTGCTGAATCTGACGGAGATTAAATGCTCACACACACACACTCAGGTGGAGGTGTCTCCATGGCAACGGCTCCATGTGCTTCCGCCAGCGATGGGTCCTCAAACCCTGAGGATCGTACACATACACACACACACACACACACACACACACACACACACACACACTCAGCAGTTCACAGCATGGACGAGTCTGTAAGCCAAGAGTCTCTGCTACAGCAGTCATGCATCAAGCTTCATACTGACAGCATTTCTGCAGCCTAACAGCAATCCAATGATTTATAGCTTCCTGCATTAGTACTTATTTTAATACTGCCCTGAAGAGTGTTACAAACAACATCTAATTTACTTCAAGAGGAGCTTCACACCAGCTGACAGACAGAGTTATTTTATTGTGCCTGTGATGACCTGTAGGAGAGACTAGTTGTGTCCTGTTAGAGAATAATTATGTACTGCGAGAGATTAACTATGTCATGTGGGAGACTAGTTATGTCCGGTGGGAGAATAATTATGACTAGTTAAACTGTGAAAGACTAGTTACGAACTACTAGAGACTAGTTATGTCCTAAGAGGTACTAGTTATGAACTGTGAAATACTAGTTATGTCCTAAGGTGTACTATTTATGTACTGTGAATACTAGCTATGTCCTTTGCAAGACTAGTTATGAACTGCGACAGACTAGTTATAAACTTTGACAGACTAGTTTTGTCCTGTGAGAGATTATTTATACATTTTTATTTATTACGAACTAAAGGAGACAATAAGCTAGTTTTAAACTGCGAGAGACTAGTTAGAAAACTATGAGAGACTAGTTATGTATTTGCAAGAGACTAGATATGTCCTGTGAGAGACTAGTTATGAACTGTGAGAAACAAGTTATGAACAGCGAAAGACAAGTTATAGACTGTGACAGACTCGTTTTGTCCTGTGAGAGACTATTTAAGAGACTAGTTATGAACTGTGGGAGACAAGTTCTGCCCTGTGAGAGACTAGTTATGTATTTGTAAAAGTATGGTCCATGAGAGACTAGAGATGTTCTGTGGGAACTAGTTATGTCCCATGAGAGACTAGAGAGACTAGTGATGTTCTAGTTATAAATTGCTTGAGATTAGTTATATACTACTAGAGACTAATTATGTCCTGTGGGGGGACTAGTTATGAACTGATAGAGACTAGTTATGAAATGCAAGAGACTATTTATGTACTACAAGAGACGAGGCTCATTATGAACTACGAGATAGACGAGTTATGACATATTGAAGGCTGGTTATGTCCTTTATGAGACTTGATATGAACTGAGAAACAAGTTATGAACTGCGAAAGACTAGTTATGTCCTTTGTGAGACTTCATATGAACTGTGAGAAACAAGTTATGAACTGCGAAAGACTACTTACAAACTGTGACAGACTAGTTATGAACCTTAAGAAACTAGTTATGAACTGCAGGAGACTAGCTACGTATTTGTGAGAGACTATGTCCTGTTAGAGATGTTATGTACTGCAAGAGACAAGTTATGAACTGCGAGAGACTAGTTATGACTAGTTGTGAACTGTGAGAGACTAGTTATAAACTACTAAAGACTAGTTATGTCCGTGAACTTGTTATAAACTTTAAAAACTACTTATGTCCTGTGAGAAACAAGATATGAACTGCAAGAAACTAGTTGTGACTAGTTGTGTCCAGGGACTAGTTATAAACTACTTATAGAGACTACTTATGTCCTGTGAGAGACTAGATATGAACTGCGAGAGGCTAGTTATGTCCTGTGGGAGACTAGTTATGAACTGTGAGAAACTAGTTATGTCCTGTGGGAGACTAGTTATGACCTGTGAAAAAATAGTTATGTCCTGTGGGAGACTAGTTATGACCTGTGAAAAAATAGTTATGTCCTGTGGGAGACTAGTTATGTCCTGTGGGAATGTAGTTATGAACTGCAAGAGAACAGTTATGTACTGTAAGAGAATAGTTATGAACTACTAAAGACTAGTTATGTACTGTGAGAGACTAGTTATGTACTGTGAGACATTAGTTATGAACTATTAGAGACTAGTTATGTACCGCGAGAGACTAGTAATGTACTGTCAGAGACTAGTTATGTCCTGTGGAAATGTAGTTATGAACTGCGAGAGACTAGTTGTGTACCGCGAAAGAATAGTTATGAAATACTAGAGACTAGTTATGGACTGTGAGAGATTAGTTATGAACTAATAGAAACTATTTATGTACTGCAAGAGACTAGTTATGTACTGTGAAAGACTAGTTATGTCCTGTGGGCGATTAGTTATGACTAGTTATGAACTACGAGAGACTAGTTATGAACTACTAGGGACTAGTTATGTCCTGTGAAAGACTGCTAGGGATTAGTTGTGTACTGTAGAAGACTAGTTATGAACTATGAACGACTAGTTATGTTCTGTGAGAGACAAGTTATGAACTCTGAGAGACTATTGATGTCCTGTGAGAGACTAAAGTGTTGTCTTGTTCTATTGATTTCTGTAAACCTATTACTACTTTCTTTCATAATGCTGTCTCTAGTCAGTTGGACTTGATCCCAACAGTACAGATAGATTTTATGAAGCTAAAATGAAGGAACTATTAATTAACTTCAAGGTAATTTTTGACTCTCTTTTTGAATATGCTGTTTGAAATGATTTACAGTGTATCAAATAAAAGATAATTTTGATATTTTTGCATATCCTCAGTAAAACTTACCTTGACATGTGTTTTCAAGTCTCTGCTTTATGAATAATTATAATTCACTGTACCCATTTCACATGCACATTATGCAAAACTCTCGTTACTTGTGTTTTACAGAGAGCTGCAGTTTTAATGGAAGAGTGGGGTTTTCATCAGGTATGTTAATTTGTGGATTTATTCTGAAGTAATTTAATTTGGGATTTATTATTTTAGTTTTTGAGAGTGTTTTAACGGCAGAATATATTTTGTTTCTGTCAGAGCAAAATAAAAATAGTTTGTTGTTATACTGAAGTATACAGTAATTATGTTAGCAGAACTGGTTATGTCCTACGTTTGAAAGACTAAACTGTGAGAGACTAGTTATGCCCTGTGAGAGACTGGTTAATTTATAATTCATAAATTTTAGCTTCATAACATAGTTAGTTATGCACTATAGAAGACTAGTTATGACAAAAACCAGGCTCATTCTGAAAACGTAGTCCCGTGGACGTTTCTGGAGGCCGCGAAATACATCCCGGGAGGTATGTATTTTTGCAGTTTTTATTTTCGCAAATCCACTAGAGGCCACTGTGTGCACTTTTTCGCTTCGCAAATGTCTCTGGCAAGTGCCGTTTGCGCCCATGCAGTTCTTGCGTAAACCCACCAGAGGCCGCTGTCGAACGACCGTCTGTCTGACTGGCTGAATGATTGACTGGGCAACCGACCCACCCTCCTCCTTCCCTGAACCCAAACAATTTTACCGATTGATCCGCCCGCCTGCTTACTTTGCCTAAACCCAACCAACAATTTACAAAAGCCGTCCAGAAAAAGAAAAGCCCTCGTCTGATTTTTTAACCACGTTTTCAGATTTTACCACATTCTCACCCTGTTATGAACTTCTTCACTTTATTTCTTGGATTCTGTTTTTGTCTTACCTGATTTCTGGAACCGCTCTTCCCCGGACCCGTTCGTCGTCGTCGTTGTCAGCTCCTCTCTGCGTCTCAAGTCTGCCCATGTACAGGACGAGCTAATCGGACAAACTATTTGCGTCGGGAAAGCCCCCCACAGGGGTAAGCGGTCAGCCGGTAAGCGCTAAAAGAACCGGCGTCAAACCGCCCTGCAGCGTTTATTTAAAAAAGCAAATGCAGCTATACGTACCTCCGGCTACATTATTCGCAGTCTCCAGAAACGTCCACGGGACTATGTTTTCAGAATGAGCCTGAGTTATGAACTGTGAACGACTAGTTATGTCCCTTGAGACACTAGTTATAGAGACACTATGTTATGTCCTGTAAGAGACTAGTTATCAACTGTAAGAGACTATTTATGAGCTGCGAGTGACTCCACAGGACATCACTAGTCTCTCAAGGGACATAACTAGTCATCCAGAGTTCATAGCTAGTCTTCCACTGTACCTATCTAGTCATTTACAGTTCATAACTAGTATTCTACAGTACAAAACTAATCTCTAAAAAACTAACTAGCTAGTCAGAGTGAGAGACTAGTTATGTGATGTGAGAGACTAGTTCTGAACTGTAAGAGACTAGTTGTGAACTGTGAGAGACTAGTTATGAACTACTAGAGACTAGATTTGTCCTGTGGGGGTGTAGTTATGAGCTGCAAGAGGCTAGACATATGTACTCCTGGAGATTAGTTGTGAACTGTAGAAGACTAGTTATGAACTGTGAATGACTAGTTATGTCCTGTTACAGACTAGTTATGAAATGCGAGATACTAGTTATGTCCTGTGATAGACTAGTTATGAACTGCGATAGACTAGTTATGTCATGTGGGGGACTAGTTATGACTAGTTATGAACTACTAGAGACTAGTTTTTTCCTGTGGGGGACTAGTTATGAGCTGCAAGAGGCTAGTTATATACTGTGAAAGACTTATGTACTCCTAGAGATTAGTTTTGTACTGTAGTAGACTAGTTATGAACTGTGAGCGACTAGTTATGTCCTGCAAGAGACTAGTTATAAACTGCAAGAGTTTAGTAATGTCCTTTGATAGACTAGTTATGAACTGTGAGAGACTAGTTATGTCCTGTGAGATTAGTTATGAACTGCAAGAGACTTATGTACTGTGAATGACTAGTTATGATCTGTTAGAGACTAGTTATGTCCTGTAAGAAATTAGTTATGTCCTGTGAGATTAGTTATGTCCTGTCTGAGACTAGTTATGAACTGCGAGAGTTTAGTAATGTCCTTTGATAGACTAGTCATGAACTGTAAGAGACTAGTTATGTCCTGTGAGAGATTAGTTATGAACTGCGAGAAACTGGTTATGTCCTGTGAGAGATTAGTTATGAACTGTAAGAGACTTATGAACTGTGAATGACTAGTTATGATCTGTGAGAGACTAGTTATGTCCTGTGAGAAATTAGTTATGTCCTGTGAGATTAGTTATAAACAGTGATAGACTAGTTATGAACTTTGAGAGACTAGTTATAAACTGCGAGAGACTTGTTGTTCTGTCTGAGACTAGTTATGAACTGCGAGCGGCTAGTTATGCCCTGTGGTAGACTAGTTATTAATAGTTATGAACTGTGAGAGACAAGTTATGAACTACTAGTGACTATGTCCTGTGCGAGAATAGTACTGCAATGATTTATTATATAATTATATCCTTTGAAAGACTTATGTACTCCAAGGTATTAGTTATGTACTGTAGAATACTAGTTAGGAACTGCAAGATACTAGTTATGTTCTGTGAGAGACTAGTTATGAACTGTAAGAGATTTATGAACTATGAATGACTAGTTATAAGCTGTGAGCGACTAGTTATGAACTGTGAGAGACTACTTATGTCCTGTGAAAGCCTAGTAAGACAAGGTGTGCTCTGCAAGAGACTAGAGAGACTTTATATTACTTTCTTTCTGAGTCCTTTCTCTTGTTGCACTTGATCCCAACAGTACAGATGGATTTGATGGAGCTAAAATTAATGAACTATTAAATAACTTTTTGAATACGTTGTTTGAAATGATTTGCAATACATCAGTTAATAGTTAATATAAAAATAGTCTGCTCTTATTCTGTAGGCTACAGTAATTATGTTAGCAGAACTCAGGTCTGTCTTGGCTGTGAAATGTGGATCTCAGGCGAAGCAAAAAGACAAATTCCTGCTGTCCTGTGATTCTGGGTCACTTCTGTCTCCTCGTGTGTTTCTGTTGGAGTAAATGACAGAGCTGAAGCGACTGCCTCTTTCCCCAAACACAGGCCCAATTTAGCTCTGCTCTTTTGAACTCAACGTGTTCCTCATTCAGCCGGGCTCTGCAGCACAGACGCTTCACTAGGAAGCAGTCGCAGAATACAGCTATAAACATGCATTTTTTTACTCAGTATTTAATTTTTTATATTTTTAATAGTAGCATCTACAAAGTCTTAGACCAGATGTACTGACCTGAAGAGAAAAAAATCTGTTATTATTATTATTATTATTATAATTATTATTATTATTAAAAAAGATATTAGGTCTGGTCTTACAGTCAGAATGATTAGCTCCCTGTTTATTTTTGTCCCCAGTTTCTGTTTAATGAAAAAAACACATTTCTAAACAAAATAGTTTCAATTAGTAATTTCTTATAACTAATTTATTTTATATTTGCCATGATGGCAATAAATAATGTGTAACATGATTATTCATACTTAGTTAATGTTAGGATGTACAATACTTAATGGGCTCATTATTGATATCCCAGGAGGTATGTTTTTTGGAGGTTTTTGTTATCGCGAATCCACCAGTGACCACTGTGTACGCTTTTACATATTTCAAATTTATCTCACGGTGCTATTCACTGTTGACTAACCGACTGACCGACCAACCGACTCACCAACCGACCGATTACCCCACCCATCCTCTTCCCTAAACCCAACCGATAGTGTTTTTAAAAGCACAGATTGACCCGATCACCCCCTTCCCTAAACCCAACCCACAGTGTTTTCAAAAGCACCGATTGACTCAATCACCCCCTTCCCTAAACCCAACCAATAGTGTTTTCAAAAGCACAGACTCACCCACCCACCCCTTCCCTAAACCCAACCGACAGTGTTTTCAAAAGCCCAGATTGACCCGATCACCCTCTTCCCTATACCCAACCGATAGAGTTTTCAAAAGCACAGATTAACCCGATCACCACCTTCCCTAAACCCAACCGATAGTGTTTTCAAAAGCCCAGATTGACCCGATCACCCTCTTCCCTATACCCAACCGATAGTGTTTTCAAAAGCACCGATTAACCCGATCACCCCTTCCCTAAACCCAACTGATAGTGTTTTCAAAAGCACCGATTAACCCGATAACCCCTTCCCTAAACCCAACCGATAGTGTTTTCAAAAGCCCAGATTGACCCGATCACCCTCTTCCCTATACCCAACCGATAGTGTTTTCAAAAGCAATCTAGAAAAAGAAAAGCTCCCGTGGCCGCCTGATTTTTACCATGTTCTCAAATTTTACCACATCCTCACCCTGTTATTTACTTGTTTATTTTATTTTTGTATTTTGCTTTTGTTTTACCTGCTTTCAGGAACCGTTCTTCACCAGACTCAAGCCCTGTCTTCTCAGTAAACTCTGCTCTGCGTCTCAAGTCCACCAGCGTGCATAGTGAGCCCCTGGGCAAACTGGTAACAGTGGAAAAGCCGTCCACATTGAGGTAAGCGGTCAGCTTGTAGCACGAAAAGAAACAGAAAAGACAAAATGCAGCCATATGTACCTCTGGCTATATAATTCGCGCTCTCAAGAAATGTATACAGGGGTACGTTTTCACAGTAAGCCTGTGTTGCAACGACCTTCAATCTAAAGTGTTACCAAAAATAATACTAATAAAAATTATAAAATAAAAAACAATAATATGTTGATGATAAATAACCATCATATTTGTCCTTTAAATCCCCTATATACTATTTAACAACACATTAACTACACTGTAAAAAATACTGACTTCAATTTTTAAGCTGAATCAAATTAACCTTATTTGAACTTACATTACATTAAACTGCCTTAAAACAGCTTGTGTAACTTATAAAATTAAGTTAGAACAAGATTGACTTGGTTTTATAAATTACAATGAACTAAAAGCATATGTTGTCTTGACTAAGTGATCATGGAATTTTTTACAGTGTATGTGCCGTGATGAACTAAATTGGCCCTAGAGTATGAGTGTGTGTATGAATGTGAGAGTGTATGGGTGTTTCCCAATACTGGGTTTCAGCTGGAAGGGCATCCGCTGCGTAAAACATATGCTGAGATAGTTGGCAGTTCCTTTCTCTGTGGTGATCCCTGATTAATAAAGGGACTAAGCGAAAGAAAAAAGAATGAATAAATGAGCAAATGAATGAATCAATGAATGAATTAATTAATGAATTAATGAAGGAACGAATGAATAAACAAATGGATGAACGACCGAATGAATGAACAAATGAATGAATGAATGAATGAATGAATGAATGAATAAACGAATGAAAGAATGAATGAATGAATGAATGAACGAATGAATGAATCAATGAATTAATTAATTAATTAATTAATGAAGGAACGAATGAATAAACAAATGGATGAACGACCGAATGAATGAACAAATGAATGAAGGAATGAACAAACGAATGAATGAAAGAATGAATGAATGAATGAATGAATGAACGAACAAATGAACAAATGAATGTATGAATTGATTAATTAATTAATTAATGAAGGAACGAATGAATGAACAAATGTATGAACGACCGAATGAATGAATGAATGAATGAACGAACGAACGAACGAACGAACGAACGAACGAACGAACGAATTACTTATTTAATGAATTAAGAATGAACGAATGAATAAACAAATGGATGAATGACCGAATGAATGAATGAAAGAATGAATGAATGAACGAACGAATGAACAAATGAATGAATGAATGAATTAATTAATGAATTAATGAAGGAACGAATGAATGAACAAATGGATGAACGACCGACCGACCGAACGACCGAACGAACGACCGAACGAACGACCGAACGAACGAACGAACGAACGAACGAACGAACGAACGAACGAACTAACGAACTAACTAACTAACTAACTAACTAACTAACTAACTAACTAACTAACTAACTAACTAACTAACTAACTAACTATGAATGAACGAATGAATAAACAAATGTGTAATAAACGAATGAATGAAAAAATGAATGAAGGAATGAACAAATGAATGGAATGAATTAATGAATGAATTAATTAATGACGGAACGAATGAATGAACAAATGAATGAACAAATGGATGAACGACTGAATGAATGAAGGAATGAACAAACGAACGAATGAAAGAATGAATGAATGAAGGAATGAACGACCGAATGAACAAATGAATGAATTAATTATTTAATTAATTAATGAAGGAACGAATGAATGAACAAATGGATGAACGACTGAATGAATGAATGAATGAATGAATGAATGAATGAAGGAATGAACAAACGATTGAATGAATGAATTAATTAATTAACTAATGAATTATGAATGAATGAATAAACAAATGGATGAACAACCGAATGAATGAACAAATGAATGAAGGAATGAACAAACGAACAAATGAATGAATTAATGAATGAATGAATTAATTAATTAATGAAGGAACGAATGAATGAACAAATGGATGAACGACCGAATGAATGAATGAATGAATGAATGAATGAATGAAGGAAGGAAGGAAGGAAGGAAGGAAGGAAGGAAGGAAGGAAGGAAGGAAGGAAGGAACGAACGAACGAACGAACGAACGAACGAACGAACGAACGAACGAACGAACGAACGAACGAACGAACGAACGAACGAACGAACGAACGAACGAACGAACAAACGAACAAACGAACGACTGAACAAATGAATGAATGAATTAATGAATGAATGAATTAATTAATGATAGTAATGCAATAATGTGCACCTTTTTTTTAAAGCTGTTTGAGATAATAATTATTGTGAAAAGCACTATACAAATAACCTTGAATCGCATTCTTTGCTGGATGAAATATTTAAGATGTACAACACATGACTTTGTCTGTCTGGTCTCTCGATATCACAGTAAACGTTTGAACGGATTTTTCTCTTTATTGTGAGCAGATGCTGGTGTTTTGGTGGTGTCCCCCGGTGCTGCGCCTGAAATACTTCTATCAGTTGCGACACAAACATGTTCAGTTTGTAAAGTTTGCGAGTTAAAAAAGCTCCGTCGCAGCAGGAGAGAGTCGACAGGAGAGATAATACACCAGTAACACAGAGTCTGACATGATGTGTATAATGGAGATGAGGAATAACACACTTAACCCTTATTACTCAAGGACAGAAGCTTCCAGAATCAATGCCGTGTTTCTTCATTTATCGACAGAGTTATTGATTAGAGATGCAGTTATTTGTCTTGATTGTGTAATTGGAAGGTCGGGTGAAAGTGAGCTGTCGCTGCCCGTCAGCGTTAAATATAAATGTATTTGTAATCAATATTTGAGAGTGCTTTCACACCTGCCTCATTTAGTTATGTTTAAACGTATACCTGCCGGAAGAGGTGGTGTTTTTACACTTTCACAAATAAACCCTGGAGAATTTGGTTTGTTTGTGGTGACAACATGAGAATATTAGAATGTTGTTTTTTTATTTATGCGAGAGGCACATTTTTACACAACATTAGCTATGAACACATTATTTCAGTGTGTTTTCCCAAAGTTACATTTTAAACATTGCAGAAATGTTTCATTGGACACAAAATAGCTGTGTGTATATATATATATATATATATATATATATATATATAGATAGATAGATAGATAGATAGATAGATAGATAGATAGATAGATAGATAGATAGATAGATAGATAGATAGATAGATAGATAGATAGAAACACACACACACCAAACACACGTGAACTCACTGGCCACTTTATTAGGTACAACTTACTAGTACAGGGTTGGACCCCCTTTTGCTTTCGGAACTACCTTAATCCTTCATAGCATAGATTTAACAAGGTACTGGAAATATTCCTCAGAGATTTTGCTCCATATTGACATGATAGCATCACACAGTTGCTGCAAAGCTGTCGGCTGCACATCCGTGATGCCAATCTCTCGTTCCACCACATCCCAAAGGTGCTCTATTGGATTGAGATTTGGTGACTGTTGGTGCCAAATTCTGACCCTACAATCCGAATGTGGCAGTCCAAAACAATAAAAAGCCCTCGTGGCTGCCTGATTTTTACTACGTTTTCATATTTTACCACGTTCCCACGTTACCACGTTAAACCCAACCAATAGTGTTTTCAAAAACAATCCAGAAAAAGAAAAGCCCTCGCGGCTGCCTAAATTTTACCATATTCTTATATTTTACCACATTCTCACCCTGTTATTTACTTGTTTATTTTATTTTTGCCTTTTGCTTTTGTTTTACCTGCTTTCTGGAACCGTTCTTCACCAGACTCAAACCCCATCTTCTCTGTGAACTCCACTCTGCGTCTCAAGTCCACCAGTTTGAAGCAGTAAGCCACTGGGCAATCTGGTGACAGCAGAAAAGCCGTCCACATTGAGGTAAGCGGTCAGCTTGTAGCACGAAAAGAAACAGAAGTTATTGGCAGCATCATACCACCCTGTAGTGTTCCCTTTAAAGACCAAATGCAGCCATATGTAGCTCTGGCTACATAATTCGCGCTCTCCAGAAATGTATATTAGAAATACAGAAATGGAGACTCATCAGACCAGGCAACGTTTCTCCAATCTTCTATTGTCCAGTTTTGGTGAGCCTGTGTGAATTGTAGCCTCAGTTTCCTGTTCTTAGCTGACAGGAGCGGCACCCGGTGTGGTCTTCTGCTGCTGTAGCCCATCCGCCTTAAGGTTGGACGTGTTGTGTGTTCAGAGATGCTCTTCTGCAGACCTCGGTTGTAACGAGTGCTTATTCGAGTTACTGTTGCCTTTTTTATCTGCTGAAACCAGTCTGGCCATTCTCCTCTGACATCAACAAGGCATTTGCGCCCACAGAACTGGAACCCGCCTACTGGAACCCGCATGAAGCCAAGATTCTCACAGAAATCAGTCAAGTTTGGTGAAGGAAAAATCATGGTTTGGGTTCTACACTAAGTATAGGGGTGTGCGAGACATCTGCAAAGTGGATGGCAACATCAACAGCCTGGGGTATCAAGACATTTGTGCTGCCCATTACATTACAAACTACAGGAGAGGGACAATTCTCCAGCAGGATAGCGCTCCTTCTCATACTTCAGCCTCCACATCAAAGATCCTAAAAGTAAAGAAGGTCAAGGTGCTCCAGGATTGGCCTGTCATATAAACCACTTCTGATACCAAGCGATCAACTAGAAGTCAAGTTATTATTTGCTGTTCCTAAAACTTGGAAAGATGACAAGACTTTTGTCAGGTAGTGTATGTATATTTATATATATTTTATACCCCAATGTCGGGTTTGTTCATATTTGATCCAATGTTGGGTTGTTACAAGCAAGCATAGTCTATAATTTTATATTGTTACAATGTAACACACACATTTAAAACAAAAAAAACATTATCACAAGGATCACAACACCTCATAAAACACATAAGACTGACCTATTTTCCCTATTCCTAAATGTAATTACGGTCTACTTTCAGAGTTCAAAATAAAACTATTAACAAACATAATATTAACATATTTGAGTCCACTCTTGCCAACAATCTCGTTAATAAGTTCCACTGCTAGCTCGTTTGATGCCCCTATACACACACACACACACACACACACACACACACACACACATACACACACACACACACACATATTTATACACTTAATAAGGGGAAAGTTTCAGTTCCTCCATTTACATCGCTTAATGGGATTGCAGTTCTTTCCCTCATTAAAGGCATTCAGTTTATAGTCTTGTGTTTTCTCTTTTTGTCTGACTTTTAATTTTATATTTAATGTTTGTAATGTTGGTTGGTTTGCTTCCTGATTTATTACGCTTTAATGAAGTTTAAATTTTTTTCTTCATCGCTTGAGTGTTTTAGTGATGTGTGAATGCGCTGGAGTGTCTCTGTTGGTTTGGTGCATGAGCGACTCTTACTGAAGCTGCAGCCTATAAAGAGCGGCTCAAATCAGACACAATCAGCCTCCATTTCCATTAGGATGCTGTTTGTGGCCTGCTGCCAATGTACACATTAGAGAGAGTCACATCACCAGGCCTCGGAAAAACCACACCGGTGTGTGTTTTCTGTCTACAGTGACCACCGGCACAAATTCAGGCCACACCAGACAATATTGGCAGGGTTTTAGTAACAACACACCAGCGTTGGGGGCAGGGGCAGCGTACAGGAGGGGAAAGAGTGCATATAACACGTGACGCCCTCAAAGATTCTGAAATATTGTTATGATATTGAGTGTATACAGTTGAAGTCAGAATGATTAGCCCTTCTGAATTATTAGCCCTCCTGTATTTTTATTCTGCAATTTCTGTTTAACAGAGAGCAGATTTCTTCACATTTCTAATCATAATAGTTTTAATAACTCATCTCTAATAACTGATTTATTTTCTGTTTGACATGATGACAGTAAATAATATTAGACTAGATATTCTTCAAGACACTTCTATACAGCTTAAAGTGACATTTAAAGGCTTAACTAGGTTAATCAGGTTAACTAGGCGGGTTAGGGTAATTAGGCAAGTTATTGTATAATGATGGTTTGTTCTGTAGACTATTGAAAAAAAATAGCTTAACGGGGCTAATAATTTTGACCTTAAAATGGTGTTTAAAAAATTAAAAGCTGCTTTTATTCTAGCCAAAATAAAACAAATAAGACTTTCTCCAGAAGAAAAAATATTATCAGACATACTGTGAAACTTTCCTTGCTCTGTTAAACATCATTTGGGAAATATTTAAAAAAGAAAATAAAATTCAAAGGGGGGCTAATAATTCTTCTAAATAGACTTCAAATATATATACATATATATTCTCATTATTTTTTAACGCATCTATAGATATGCGGTGCACAGAGTTAAACCTCTTTCTTGACTTCACACAGAAACGGCAACGTGTGCGGCATGACATCACTGTTGCAGAGAACACGGAAGCAGCTTGGTGAGAAGCACGAGGATATCTGCAGTCTGGAGGTATTATAAAGTTGGTGATGACAACATTGCCATAGCAAACTCTGAGATATGTAAACTTGGCTGCCGGGTATTTTAAATTGAGGTGCTCTTTGTGTAACACTGGGAGTGACAGAGACAACTGAGGTTAGGATCCACGTGCAGGTTTATTGGGTAGTCCAACACAATCTCACGGCAATTCGTAACTTTTTTTTTAGTGGCTAATTCGTACGAATTCGTATGATCTAATTCATACAATTTAGTACGATTTGCTCATCCTCCAATGACGGTTGGGTTTAGGGGTGGGGTTAGGTGCCACGCCTCCTTTTTAAAATCGTACCATTTCGTACGACTGAACTCGTACGAATTCGTACGAATTAGCCACTAAGCTGTCAAAACGTAAAATACTTACGTTTTCTCGTGAGATCAGGCTGGGTAGTCAGGCAAGCAGAGGTCAACACAGGTGCAAACAGATGTATAAAGGCAAATCCAGAATCGTAGTCACTATAACAGGCGAGAGGTCGTAAGGCAGGCAGTGAACGGGGACAAACAGACAAACTTGGCAAAGGTCAAAACACGGAGAAACAAGACTAAGGAAAACGAGTTGAATTGTCACTTTATAGGTAAACAAGACTCTGCAAGGAAGTAAGTGTGTGCTGTTAAAGTAGTGTGTGTAATCAGTCCAGAAGCTGCATCAGCTGTGGGAGTCTAATCAGTGGAGACTTGGAGCAGGTGTGTGTGTGTGTGGCATGACTGAATATGTAGTCCATAAGTTGTAGTCCATGTGAATGCGTGTGAGATCCAGGGAGTATGATCGCTGGTGATCGTGACACTTTGTTTTTATATTAGACTTTTTTATATTTACTGTTTCACTAAAGTCCAAAAGTAAAGAATTGATGTTAGTTATTACTTGATTGTAGATTGGGTTTTGGTATCAGTAGAAACTCAAAATCAAATGACTTGGACTTGGACCCGAGGGCAAAAAAAAAATGACATCCTATATATATATATATATATATATATATATATATATATATATATATGTGTATGTATGTATGTATGTATGTATGTATGTATGTATGTATATATATATATATATATATATATATATATATATATATATATATATATATATATATATATATATATATATATATATATATATATATATAGATATATATATATATATATCTTGACATCCTATATATATATATATATATATATATATATATATAGTAGTGTATTACATTTTGGCCAACTCTGCAACACACACACTCCAAAAATGATTGTTGCTGCTTCTTTAAACTAATTATATAAATTGAGCTAAATCAACACAATTCTTGTTTTTTTTAGGGAGAACATAATTGTTTTATGTTTAATCCACTTATAGTCAGCTTGTAAAAACAATTCACTTAACTTATTGACTTCATCAAGGAATTGTGTGGCACCCTGCATTTTTACAGTGCATGCATTTCATCCAAAACTCTTTTGCATTGGGTCAAGGTTATGCTGATGTCTGGCCTATTAAAACCTAAAGTGTGAATGAGGAAAAAAACAGAAACTAGACGTTTTGAAGTGAAATTTCTGACCTGAAGTCAGTGCTGACAGCGCGTGGTTCTCAATTCTGCTGCAGAAATGGGTCACAGCTTCTTGGATTTTTATGGGGGTGAAAAAGTCAAACAGTAACTTTGTATGTAGTTATACTAGCAAAAATCAGTCCTTGTCAATGTCAAAGGCATTGCAATGGCCAATCACATAAAAAGGAGGCGGGGATTATTGTATAGACCATTTTGAGGGATGTAAACAAAAACAATGGTCCCAACATATACTTCCTGTTTTACATTTTTAATGTCTATACCTTCTGAGAATCCAAAAAGAGCCACATATTGATAAATAATGTTATGATAGCTGTTTTAACATGACGTTATGATTGAAATGCGTCTTGTTACAGATATAAAATAATTTGGTAACAAGCAGGAAATGTTTATGGGCCAATGACATCACCACATTGAAATGGTCTATACCAGGGGTCACCAAACTTGTTCCTGGAGAGCCGGTGTCC
The DNA here is from genome assembly GCF_903798145.1 of Danio aesculapii. Lineage (NCBI taxonomy): Eukaryota > Metazoa > Chordata > Actinopteri > Cypriniformes > Danionidae > Danio > Danio aesculapii. Next base: position 1,741,899 of record NC_079449.1, on the reverse strand, counting down.
TGCAGATTTTAGCTCCAACCCTAATCAAACACACCTGAACAAGCTAATCAAGGTCTTACTTGGGATACTTGAAACACCCAGGCAGGTGTTTTGAGGCAAGTTGGAGCTAAACCCTGGAGGGACACCGGCCCTCCAGGACTGAGACTGGTGACCCCTGGTCTATACTGAAGATGAATGCACTTTTAAATGCAACACAGGCTCATTGTGGATACATACCCTCATCTACATTTTTGGAGAGAGCGAATTATTTTGCCAGAGGTACATCTGGCTGCCATTTTGTCTTTATAACGAACACTATGGCAATATGACGCTGCTGATGGCTTCTGTTTCTTTTCGCGCTACCAGCTGACTGCTTACCTCAGTTTGGTCGGCTTTTCCGCTGTTACCAGTTTGCCCAGTGGCTCACCACGTACGTCAGCAGACTTAAGATGCAGAGAGAAGATGACCGCGACGACGGGGTTAGAGTCTGGAGAAGAACAGTTGCAGAAAGCAGGAAAAACAAAAACACGAGCCAAAAAATATAATAAACAAGTGAATAACAGGGTGAGAATGTGGTAAGGTCTGAAAACATGGTAAAAACCAGGCAGCCACGAAGGCTTTTCTTTATCTGGTTTGTTTTTGAAACTATCAGTTGGGTTTAGGGAAGGTGGTGGGTGGGGGAATTGGTCAGTCAGTCACACAGTCAGTCGACAGCGGCCTCTGGTGGATTTATGTGAGAACAGCAGGCAACACAATGTACACAATGGCCTCTGGTGGATTCGTGAAAACAAAACCTGCAAAAAATATA
>NC_079449.1:1738843-1740633 GCF_903798145.1 Danio aesculapii | reverse complement strand
ATTCGTGAAAACAAAACCTGCAAAAAAATATATATATATAGCTCCTGGGATGTATTTTGTGCTGTCCAGAAATGTATGCAGGGGTACATATCAATAATGAGCCTATGTTGCATTAAACACAGTGCTCTAGATTTATCACAGAAAAAAGTAAAGCTGCGAAAGCACATAATATTATAATATCTAAACAATCAAATCTAAACTTTAAAAAATGCTGTGTTGTTTCAACTGGGGGGCAACGCGGTGGCACAGTAGGTAGTGCAGTCGCCTCACAGCAAGAAGGTTGCTGGTTCGAGCCTCAGCTGGGTCAGTTGGCATATCTGTGTGGAGTTTGCATGTTCTCCCCGTGTTGGCGTGGGTTTCCTCCACACGTCCAAACACATGTGCTATAATAAGCTAAAATTTGTAAGTAAGCTAAATTGTCTGCAGTGTATGTGTGTGAATGAGAGTGTATGGGTGTTTCCCAGTGATGGGTTGCAGCTGGAAGGGCATCCGCTGCGTAAAACATATGCTGGATAAGTTGGCGGTTCATTCCGCTGTGGCAACCCCAGATTAATAAAGAGATGCCGAAAAGAAAATTAATGAATGAATGTTTCACCTGGAATTTGGATGGTTAAAAATATGAATATGAATATGGGTTACTGTGAATTCAATTTTGTTCCAATTTTGACCCAAATTATGTTATATATAATGGTCAATGTAAAAAATATCCATACATTAGCAGTTTTCCATATTGTTTGATTCATGTTTTTATACTTTATTTCTGCTTTTGAATTGCATTATGGGATGTTGATCGTTCCTCCAACAATTTTGAACCTTGAAAAGCTCTAAAAACTGACTATTATGAACATGTGTAATAGTTTGCAGTGCTATATCGTCTGGGTTGGTAATTGTATATTACGCTACAAACACCTTGTAATTAACTGCCAGTACATTTTCGTTATTTTAAAGACCTATTTTTCTAGATATTATTTCTTATTATATTATTTTAAACTACTAAAATGTCAATAAAAGTCACTTTGTTAAACTGTAGAGTTGAATTTTCAACATCAAAAGTGAACAGAGCAGAGATCAACATCCCATAATGCAATTCACCACCGTAAATAAACTCAAAACACACGTGAAATGTTCATCAGCATAACTTTTACAGTGTACAGTCTTAGTGAACTACAGTTATACTTGCATATTTCAATATTACATCTTGTATATTAGTATTATGGGGACATGGTGACTAGCACTGAGTGGTTAGCATGGTGGTTAGCACTGAGGCCTCACATCAGGAAGGTCGAAGGAGAATTGTTTAACTATGTGTGTGAATGAGTGTGTATGGATGTTTCCCAGTCCGTGGTTGCAGCTGGATAAGTTGGCAGTTCATTATGCTGTGGTGACCCCTGATGAATAAAAGGACTGAGCCGAAGGAAAATCAATGAATGAATATTAGCATTATTACATTAGTAGCAGTATAAAAACAGTGATGAAAGCTGCAGAAGTGGAGCCTTGTAGAATTTAACATGCAGAAAATGTCTTTTCCTCTATGCAAATCTCTTGTTAAAAATCTGAGGAGTTTCATTTTTGTTCTGCTGCGAATAAATTACAGCTGATAAATTCAGTTTTTGCAGACGGAGAGTTTGAGAAATCGATGCGTTCACACAGAAATCCTGCTGTTTCTGCTGTCCGTGTGTCAGAGTTCAGACGGAGACTCGCACTTTCTCTTCCTCTGCGCTGATTACTGGAATGTCATTCAGTGTCAGTCATTAAGGCTAATCAATGGAGTGTGTCCGACGTGCCTAATT